>NW_023995368.1:5000-117345 GCF_015586225.1 Lucilia sericata | reverse complement strand
AGAAAAAGTTGCTCTGTTACAGACAACTTTTCTATAGAAAAAGTTGCTCTGTTACAGACAACTTTTCTATAGAAAAAGTTGCTCTGTTACAGACAACTTTTCTATAGAAAAAGTTGCTCTGTTACAGACAACTTTTCTATAGAAAAAGTTGCTCTGTTACAGACAACTTTTCTATAGAAAAAGTTGCTCTGTTACAGACAACTTTTCTATAAAAGTTGCTCTGTTACAGACAACTTTTCTATAGAAAAAGTTGCTCTATTACAGACAACTTTTCTATAGAAAAAGTTGCTCTGTTACAGACAACTTTTCTATAGAAAAAGTTGCTCTGTTACAGACAACTTTTCTATAGAAAAAGTTGCTCTGTTACAGACAACTTTTCTATAGAAAAAGTTGCTCTGTTACAGACAACTTTTCTATAGAAAAAGTTGCTCTGTTACAGACAACTTTTCTATAGAAAAAGTTGCTCTGTTACAGACAACTTTTCTATAGAAAAAGTTGCTCTGTTACAGACAACTTTTCTATAGAAAAAGTTGCTCTGTTACAGACAACTTTTCTATAGAAAAAGTTGCTCTGTTACAGACAACTTTTCTATAGAAAAAGTTGCTCTGTTACAGACAACTTTTCTATAGAAAAAGTTGCTCTGTTACAGACAACTTTTCTATAGAAAAAGTTGCTCTGTTACAGACAACTTTTCTATAGAAAAAGTTGCTCTGTTACAGACAACTTTTCTATAGAAAAAGTTGCTCTTTTACAGACAACTTTTCTATAGAAAAAGTTGCTCTGTTACAGACTACTTTTCTATAGAAAAAGTTGCTCTGTTACAGACAAAGTTGTATAGAAAAAGTTGCAGATTTTTGTAGTTTTAACTGGTCACTCTTAAGTTTGATCCAAAAAAAAGCAACAACACACTAGAGAGTAACAAAATATTTACCAATTCAATGCAAGACGCCATCAACAACATAAATTGTTCATGCTTTTCTACTGATTTCTTGTTTCTGTTTTTTTTGTACTGTGATGAAATGAAAACGAAAGTGAAATGTTTTTTTTTTTTTTGTATTTTTTAATTTTAAACAAATAAAATGAAATTTGTGCCGTTTTTTATTTCTTTTTAAAAAATGTTGCAATACATAAACAAATACACAGCAACAATATTAAAAGGCCTAATTGTACAGAGAGAGAGAAAGACAGACAGACATTTGGTTACCAAACATATAGTTTTTACAAAAAAATAACAACAACATTTACATTAACATGAACAGTAACAACAACAGCATTAAGAGCAGCAACAACACAAAAAAATAATGTTACATACAATAAAATATTTCAATATTATACTTTTTGTACGATTTTTTATTTTTTTTGGTAGAGTGAGAGTTGAAACCAGCACTCAATTTTTTTTTTAATTTTTTGTGAAGAAAAGGCGATTGTTGTTATAACCTCAATAATTTCTAACAGCATAGCAACAAAAATAATGTAATATGAAATCAAACGGAGCATAACCATATTCATAAACATAAACACACTACATTAGTAATATTGTTTGATAAAACAATCGAACATACATACATACTTACATACAAACAAGTTACTGTTAATATTACACTCTTACTGACTTTTTTAACATTTCTGCATCCCATAACACAATGATTAAAGACGATGATGATGATGGGAGTGAATGTGATGATTATGTTGTAACTTATGAGCGAAAAAGTAGTTTCCTTTTCACTCTTAATAGTACCCAAGTACAATAAATTTCGGAACTTTATTTGGAAATTTCCAATATTTATATCAAAATGTAAAACTAATATTCACAATTATCATTTGGCACCAGACTAAATTTGCCAACAAAATTGTTGCCTTAAATTTGCCACTAACAACAACAAAGTAAATAAAATAAATGATACATAGTTGAACCAAAATATGAAATCTTGAACAAAAAAAAAAAAAAAAAACATTCAATTCCAAATTATTTTGATTTTTTATTTCAGATAATTTCAACATCGTTATGATGTTTTACAATGCTGCTGTTGCTATTGCCACAATCTTCCATATTTTTAGTTGCAAAACTAGATACTAGACATAAAGACTCTACTTGCCACCACCAGAGTAACGAGAGACTGTTCAAATGTTGCCAAAGATATTTTTTTTTCTTTCATACAAGTTTTTTTTTCTTAAAATACAGATTTTTTTAACTCTATTCATTGTTAAGTATTTGTTTGTGATTTTCTTTAACTACGATTACTTTCACAATATTTTAAAATTGTTTTAAAATTAATCGTATACGTTTAAGACACAATTTGAAAAGAAAAATTCACAAAATTTTTCTATAAAGAAAAGTAATAAATATTTTCTCCTAAAAAGTTGCTCAAAATCAAACTTTTTCTTAAGAAAAGTTGTCTTAAACAGAGCAATTCTTTCTTAAGAAAAGTTCTCCGAATCAAAGCAATTGTTTCTACAGAAAAGTTGTTTGAAACTGAGCAACTTTTTCTAGGGAAAAGTTGAACAACTTTTTCTTTAAAAAAGTTGCCTGAAGTAGAGCAAATTTTTCTATACAGAAGAGTTGTCTGAACCAGAGCAACTTCTTCTATAGAAAAATTGTCTGCACCAGAGCAACTTCTTCTATAGAAAAGTTGTCTAAACCAGAGCAACTTTTTCTAAAGAAAAGTTGTCTAAACTGGAGTAACTTTTTCTATAGAAAAGTAGTTTGAAACAAAGCAACTTTTCTATGAGAAGTTGTTTGAAACTTCTTCCATAGAAAAGTTGTCTAAACTAGAGCAACTTTTTCTATAAAAAAAATAGTTTGAACCAAAGCAACTTTTTCTATAGCGAAGTTGTTTGAAAGCAACTTTTTCCATAGAAATGTTGCCTGAATCAGATCAACTTTTTCTATAGAATAGTTGTCTGAATCAGATCATCTATTTCTATAGAAAAGTTGTCTGAATCAGAGCAACTTTTTCTATACAAAAGTTGTCTGTACCAAAGCTATTTTTTCTATAGAAAAGTGGTCTGAACCAGAGCAACATATTCAATAGAAAAGTTATCTGAACCAGAGCAACTTTTTATTTACACAAGTTGTCAGAACCAGTGCAATTTTTTCTGTAGAAAAGTTGCCTGAACCAAAGCAACTTCTTCTATAGAAAAGTTGTATGAACCAGATCAACTTTTTCTATAGACAAGTTTTCTTAAATAGAGTAATTTTTTCTATAGAAATGTTGCCGGAACCATAGCAACTTCTTCTATAGAAAGGTAGCCTGAACCAAAGCATCTTTTTCTATAGAAAAGTTGTCTGAATCAGAGCAACATTTTCTATAGAATAATTGTCTAAACCAAGCAACATTTTCTATAGAAAAGTTTTCTGAACCAGAGCAACATTTTCTATAGAAAAGTTGTCTGAACCAGAGCAACTTTTTCTATAGAAAAGTTGTCTAAACCAGAGCAACTTTTTCTATAGAAAAGTTGTCTGAACCAGAGCAACTTTTTCTATAGAAAGGTTGTCTGAACCAGATCAACTTTTTCTATAGAAAAGTTGTCTGAACCAGAGCAACTTTTTCTATAGAACAGTTGTCTGAAAAAGAGCAACTTTTTCTATAGAAAAGTTGTCTGAACCAAAACAACTTTTTTTATAGAAAAGTTGTCTGAACCAAAGCAACCTTTTCTATAGAAAAGTTGTCTGAACCGGAGCAACTTTTTCTATAGAAAAGTTGTCTGAACCAGAGCAACTCTTTCTATAGAAAAGTTGTCTGTACCAAAGCCATTTTTTTCTATAGAAAAGTTGTCTGAACCAGAGCAACTTTTTATTTACACAAGTTGTCTGAGCGAGAGTAATTTTTTCTATAGAAAGGTTGCCGGAATCAAAGTAACTTTTTCTTTAGAAAGATTGCCTGAACCAAAGCAACATTTTCTAAAAGTTGTCTAAACCAGAGCAACTTTTTCTATAGAAAAGTTGTCTGTAACAAAGCAACTTTTTCTATAGAAAAGTTGTCTAAAGCAGAGCAACTTTTTCTATAAAAAAGTTATCAGAACCAGAGCACTTTTATTTAGAAAAGGCGTCCGAATCAGAGAAACTTTTCCAACATAATAATTCTTCTTAATTCTTGATCTCTTATACTGTCCCGATTTCTTTTTACAAAAATAAGTCATATTCTAAAATTCCTCAAAATGTTTATGGGAAAATGTTTCTTAAACCAAATTAAACAAATTTCTTAATTAAAGATTCTATGAAATAATCACACTAACCTTGTAAATTATTTAAATAAACAAATTCACCTAAATAATAGTAATCAGTCCAACAATTTTCTATTTAGAAAGTACAAAAAGCATCTTAAGATGAACAGAAAAAAAAAACATACCAAACAAACACACAAAATTATATAGCGGCCTATAAAGTGAAATGTTACAATAACAAATTTCAATAAGAAAAAAAAACTCTCAACAAACCCAAAATACGAAAAACTTTCATTCAAATGAGTCCGATGTGTGGAAGTTGTAGATTTTCGTTTTCTTGTGAAGTTGGAAAAAAAAACATCTTTTGTTTTTCAGATAGTAAATTTAATAGATACAGATATAACATACAAAAAAAAATATATTTTTTTTAATCATATGAAGTACGTGTATGTGTGTAATAGAGAGTGAGGACAAGAAAACTTACAACTTCAAATGAAATTGTAACATATTTTGTATGCGAACCCCGAACAACAACAGCAACAAAGTTGTAACAAAATGCCTCTGAGGGTTTTTTTGTTTTTCTTCTTTTTCTATTGCAAACACTATAATGCCGCGATCCGATTTAAAATTATTGTTGTAAAACTGTGATATTATTTGAGATAAAAGAAATATTTCAATGAATCTGTCGATGTCTGTTTTTTAGGCTTCAGTTTACTGTATAAACACATATCAGTTTTTTTTATTGGATTCAAAGGAAGTCTTTAGATATTAAATATTAATGAATTTATTGTCTGAATCAGAGCAACTTTTTCTATAGAAAAGTTGTCTTGAACAGAGCATCTTTTTCTATAGAAAAGTTGTCTTGAACAGAGCAACTTTTTCTATAGAAAAGTTGTCTTGAACAGAGCAACTTTTTCTGTAGAAAAGTTGTCTTGAACAGAGCAACTTTATCTATAGAAAAGTTGTCTTGAACAGAGCAACTTTTTCTATAGAAAAGTTTTCTGAATCAGAGCAACGTTTTCTATAGAAAGTTTGTCAGAATCAGAATAACATTTTCTATAGAAAATTTTCTGAATCATAGCAATTTTTTCTATAGAAATGTTGTCTTGAACAGAGCAACTTTTTCTATAGAAAAGTTTGAACAGAGCAACTCTTTCTATAGAAAAGTTGTCTGAATCAGAACACCTTTTTCAATAGAAAAGTTGTCTGTAACAGAGCTACTTTTTCTATAGAAAAGTTGTCTGAATCAGAGCAACTTTTTCTATAGAAAAGTTGTCTGAATCAGAGCAACTTTTCTATAGAAAAGTTGACTGAGTCAGAGCAACTTTTTCTATAGAAAAGTTGTCTGAGTCAGAGCAACTTTTTCTATAGAAAAGTTGTCTGATTTAGAGCAACTTTATCTATAAAGAAGTTGTCTGAATCAGAGCAACTTTTTCTATAGAAAAGTTGTCTGAATCAGAGCAACTTTTTCTATAGAAAAGTTGTCTGAATCAGAGCAACTTTTTCTATAGAAAAGTTGTTTGAATCAGAGCAACCTTTTCTATAGAAAAGTTGTGTGAATCAGAACTTTTTCTATAGAAAAGATGTCTGAATCAGAGCAACTTTTTCTATAGAAAAGTTGTCTGAATCAGAGCACGTTTTTCCATAGAAAAGTTGTCTGAGTCAGAGCAACTTATTTTATAGAAAAGTTGTCTGAATCAGAGCAACTTTTTCTACAGAAAAGTTTGTATAACATCTTGCCAAGAAAGAAAGCAAGATGTGTTAAAAATTATTTTGATTAAAATTTAAAATTAAATTAAATGAAATTAAATTTTTCTATAGAAAAGTTATTCCGAATCAGAGCAACGTTTTCTATAGAAAAGTTGTCCGAATCAAAGCAACTTTTTCTATAGAAAAGTTGTCTGAATCAGAGCAACTTTTTCTAAAGAAAAGTTGTCTGAATCAGAGCAACTTTTTCTAAAGAAAAGTTGTCTGAATCAGAGCAACTTTTTCTATACAAAAGTTGTCTGAATCAGAGCAACTTTTTCTATAGAAAGTTGTCCGAATCAGAGCAACTTTTTCTATAGAAAAGTCATTCCGAATCAGAGCAACGTTTTCTATAGAAAAGTTGTCCGAATCAGAGCAACTTTGTCTATAGAAAAGTTGTCTGAATCAGAGCAACTTTTTCTAAAGAAAAGTTGTCTGAATCAGAGCAACTTTTTCTATAGAAAAGTTGTCTTAATCGGAACAACTTTTTCTATGATTCAGAACTACTTTTTCTATAGAAAAGTTGTCCGAATCAGAGAGCAATTTTTTTTATAGAAAAATTGTCTGATTCAAAGCAACTTTTTGTATAACTTCTTGTCAAGAAAGAAATCAAAATGTTTTAAAAAACATTTTGATTAAAATTTCTTTAAAATAATAAATGACTTGCTTATCTTTAATGTAGGCCACCCTAAAGTTTTATTAATTTCATTTTAATATCTTCAAGCCTCAGTTGTTTTAATTTTCTTGCATGAAAACTTATTTAAAACGCCCCTCCAACTAACCATCCATCCATCATTCATCTATTTGTGTGTTAAAAGTTCACAGAAAATTATAACAAATTAAAGTTTAAATGGCAGCAGAAAAAAAAAAACACAGTTTGTTAAATAATAAAGTGAAATTATTTGTTTCTCCCTTTTTTTCGTAACACGATCACTAAAAGTTCACATTAAAAAGTTTTTAATATTTTAGCCGTTTTTTTCAACTTTTTTGACAAAATTTGGGTGGGTTTTTTTTGGTTCAAACGATTTCTATTTTATGGGAAGTTTCAAATTGTTACAACTTTATTCAAAAGATTTCATTACAATTTTCGATCGAATTGTATGATGTATTAATGATAAATTATTTTCAAAGTGAAATGTCGTGTATTGAGGCTGTGGAGTAGTGTTAAGGAAAAGATTTTGTTTACAGGGCAACAAAACGTATGAATAATGATTTGTCTTGTAACTTTAAGTTTGCAGGCAAAATAGTGAAAGGTTTAATTTATGATCAATTGATAAGAAATCGACAAAAGCGACAAATTTATTTAAATTTACAAAAAAAAAAAAATGTATAAACAAAAACTTAATTAGGGCACTCTGTTTTAACTACAATATGTTTTTAGAAAACTTGGCCCTTTTGCTCTTTTTGAGTAAAAAAGTCCAATCAATTGTCAGAAATACAAGTTGCTCAGACCATTTATCAATTACATATAGGAATTTTTTTGATTGAGGCAACTTTACTACTGAAAAAGTTGTTTTGATTCAAATAACTTTTCTATTGAAAAAGTTGCTCTGTTACAGACAACTTTTCTTTAGCAAAAGTTGCTCTGATTTCAACCACTTTTCTATAAAAAAATTGTTCTGATTCTGACAACTTTTCTGTAGAACAGTTGCTCTGATTCAGACAACTTTTCTATAAAAAAAACTGGCTCTGTTACAGACAACTTTTCTATATAAAAACTTGCTCTTTCACAGACAACTTTTCTATAGAAAAAGTTGCTCTGTTACAGACAACTTTTCTATAGAAAAAGTTGCTCTGTTACAGACAACTTTTCTATAGAAAAAGTTGCTCTGTTACAGACAACTTTTCTATAGAAAAAGTTGCTCTGTTACAGACAACTTTTCTATAGAAAAAGTTGCTCTGTTACAGACAACTTTTCTGTAGAAAAAGTTGCTCTGTTACAGACAACTTTTCTATAGAAAAAGTTGCTCTGTTACAGACAACTTTTCTATAGAAAAAGTTGCTCTGTTACAGACAACTTTTCTATAGAAAAAGTTGCTCTGTTACAGACAACTTTTCTATAGAAAAAGTTGCTCTGTTACAGACAACTTTTCTATAGAAAAAGTTGCTCTGTTACAGACAACTTTTCTATAGAAAAAGTTGCTCTGTTACAGACAACTTTTCTATAGAAAAAGTTGCTCTGTTACAGACAACTTTTCTATAGAAAAAGTTGCTCTGTTACAGACAACTTTTCTATAGAAAAAGTTGCTCTGTTACAGACAACTTTTCTATAGAAAAAGTTGCTCTGTTACAGACAACTTTTCTATAGAAAAAGTTGCTCTGTTACAGACAACTTTTCTATAGAAAAGTTATTCAATCATTTGTAAAGCAGTCATTAATCCAAGCTGCCTAATATTTTACTAATTTATATTAAGATTTATTTTTTTGCTAAAATTCAAAATCTTTTTTTATTCAAATGATTTTGCAACTCAAGTTATATTTGGAAATTGTAATAACTGGAAACATTGTTTAACAAATTACAATATTTTGTTCAAAAAAAAGCCTGGCCTAAAATTGTCTAAAGCAGAAAACTAAAAAATAGCAACAAATAAAGCCAAAATATTGTCTATACAACTTAAAATTGGAGTTACAAAAAAGCGTGGAAAAAAGCAAAAAAAAAATAATAAGTTAAATATATTTATTATGTAATTTAACATACATCGTTGTCGTCATTATGCGCTTAACGTAGTTGGGTCCAAAAAAAAATTAAAAAATAATCAACAGAAACCGTTTGTCAAGAGAGGCGGTGGTGCGGAAGTCGAGTAAGAAGGGGTCGCTGTTTAAAATAATAATAAAAACTACAGCTAAAAAATAACAAAATAAAAAATATATTAATAAAAAAACACACACTCTCAAAAAATTTAAAAACAAAAAAACTAAAATGAAATGAAATAAACACAGTTAAATGCCGAAAAAAGGGGGCACGACAAACGGCTGACTGACTAAGTGGCCAATGGTTGGTTGTTGTTGGTTGCTTGATTTCATTTGGTCGATTGGATGGACGGACGGACGGACAGACAGACTGTGGTTGTTGGTATTTGTCGTTCTCCAAAACATGATAAGTGAGTAAGCTTTTGAATGCTGGTGCTGTAACTGAGTCTACCAACTGCTGCTACTGCAGATTACAACTAGCTCACCGCATTGAACCAACAACATTCAGTCCATTCATTCGAACGACATGTTGCTAAAGTTTTTGAAGCTGCTACGTCATTTTTTTATGCTTTTTAGTAGTTTTTGTAGTATTTTTTTTGCATAAACATTAAACTAAAAATAAATTTTAGTTTCTTTTTTTTGGGGTTTTGGAACATTAATAAAAAAAAATGAATTTATGTAATACTCAGCCACCAGTAAAGCACAATGGGATTAATTTACCTTAAGTCTAGAAAAAATTACTCTAATTCTGATAACTTCTCTATATGAAAAGTTGCTCTGATTCCGACAACATTTCTATAGAAAGAGTTGCCCAGATTCAGACAACTTTTCTATAGAAAGAGTTGCTCAGATTCTTATAACAAAAGTTACTCTGATTCAGCAATTTTTCTATAGAAAATGTTGCTCAGATTCGGACAACTTTTCTACAGAAAGAGTTGATGAGATTCCTACCACTTTTTTATAGATAGAGTTGCTCAGCTTCTATAGAAATATTTGTTGAGATTCCGACAATTTTTCTATAGAAAGAGTTGCCCAGATTCCCACAACTTTCCTATAGAAATAGTTGCTCAGATTCGGACAACTTTTCTATAGAAAGAGTTGATGAGATTCCTACCACTTTTCTATAGAAAAAGTTGCTCTGATTCAGACAACTTTTCTATAGAAGGATTTGCTCAGATTCCTACAACTTTTCTATAAAACAGTTGCCCTGATTTCGACAGAGTTGCTCTGTTACAGACAACTTTTCTATAGAAAAAGTTGCTCTGTTACAGACAACTTTTCTATAGAAAAAGTTGCTCTGTTACAGACAACTTTTCTATAGAAAAAGTTGCTCTGTTACAGACAACTTTTATATATAGAAAAAGTTGCTCTGATTCAGACAACTTTAATATATAGAAAAAGTTGCTCTGATTCAGACAACTTTTCTATAGAAAAAGTTGCTCTGATTCAGACAACTTTTCTATACAAAAAGTTGTTCTGTTACAGACAACTTTTCTATAGAAAAAGTTGCTCTGTTACAGACAACTTTTCTATAAAAAAATTTGCTCTGTTACAGACAACTTTTCTATAGAAAAAGTTGCTCTGTTACAGACAACTTTTCTATAGAAAAAGTTGCTCTGTTACAGACAACTTTTCTATAGAAAAAGTTGCTCTGTTACAGACAACTTTTCTATAGAAAAAGTTGCTCTGTTACAGACAACTTTTCTATAGAAAAAGTTGCTCTGTTACAGACAACTTTTCTATAGAAAAAGTTGCTCTGTTACAGACAACTTTTCTATAGAAAAGTTGCTCTGTTACAGACAACTTTTCTATAGAAAAAGTTGCTCTGTTACAGACAACTTTTCTATATAAAAAGTTGCTCTGTTACAGACAACTTTTCTATATAAAAAGTTGCTCTGTTACAGACAACTTTTCTATATAAAAAGTTGCTCTGTTACAGACAACTTTTCTATATAAAAAGTTGCTCTGTTACAGACAACTTTTCTATAGAAAAAGTTGCTCTGTTACAGACAACTTTTCTATAGAAAAAGTTGCTCTGTTACAGACAACTTTTCTATAGAAAAAGTTGCTCTGTTACAGACAACTTTTCTATAGAAAAAGTTGCTCTGTTACAGACAACTTTTCTATAGAAAAAGTTGCTCTGTTACAGACAACTTTTTTATAGAATAAGTTGCTCTGTTACAGACAACTTTTTTATAGAAAAAGTTGCTCTGTTACAGACAACTTTTTTATAGAAAAAGTTGCTCTGTTACAGACAACTTTTTTATAGAAAAAGTTGCTCTGTTACAGACAAGTTGCTCTTTTTCTATAGAAAAAGTTGCTCTGTTACAGACAACTTTTCTATAGAAAAAGTTAGTTTAATTCAGACAACTTTTCTATAGAAAAAGTTGCTCTGATTCACACATGCTGTGATCCCGTTTTATACAAAATTAGCCCCATTGTGCTTTTATCTTTAATGTGATTGTCTTTTGTCGCCTGTTTGTCCCCAGTACTGTGAAACATGCCTGATATTATCCATGGTGCAGCTGGTTTAAAACACAACCCATTGTCTTACGACCCAATAATAATATCCAAACACTGATAATATGAACAAGTAGTCGAATTACGACCAACAGATAGTCAAAGTAGTAGAGTGTGGAGCAGTTTAAAATGAATGTAAAAAATTTTAAGTAACGTTTCTTTAGATTCGAATGGTAATTTTTGGCAAAATGAACTAAAGAAAAAAAATATAATAATAAAAATGAGATCAACTTTCTTTTGTAAATATAATTTTTATTTTTTGTTTTCAGATGTGATGGTTAAAAACCAAAAACAAAAATTAATGAAAAAAAAACATAATTTTGTTGTTACGTTTTTAATTTATGATGATTTTTGTTGCTATTGTCGGTTTCTGTCTGTTGTTGTTGTTATAGTTGTGGCTACATTTAACATCTGTACTATAAACGTATTCCATCGTATTTTAATGGTTTATGAACTTCTTCTTCTTCGTCTTGTTCATCATCTGCTGGAGGTTTCTTAAACCATCTTTCAATTCAATTCATTGTGAATATAATTTTTATACAATGAAGGTCTACATGTTTTCATATTTTGTTTTTTTTGGAAGGTTCTTTTTTAGTTTTTTGCTCGTCTTTCGAACATGGGTGATGATCATAAACCAGAAGAAGACACAGCGCCGTTACATATGAAAATTAAAAAAAATTCAGAAAAAAAAACTATGCCGAAAAAAAGCTGCTAAATTATTGCTTCATTGAGTTAAAAATGAATTTTAATGTTGTTGTCTGGCCAAAATTGTTTGTTGTTGTAACTATACAAATACATTTCGCCCCTCAAGTACTGGCTGCGTACTTATTTTGTATCTCAACGCTACAATTCATATCGCATATCGACTGAATTGCTTAAAGAAGAGTAACAAAGTGTACGAGTTTGTAAGTGTAATATAATTTTGTTTTTCTTCCTCTTTTAAATGGACTGACTATAATAATGTTTAATGTTAAATATGTACTGATAGTATTGTTGGAACTGTTTTGCTGCTGTTGAGGTTGATGATGATGACGACGCCCTAATTTCGCTAAATTACCACACAAAATAAATCAATTAGGAGCAAATATTATTAACGAACCAAAAGCAACTAAAAACGAACGAATAAGTTAACACATGCTCTTCATTTGTAGACGTTTGTACTTCTGGGTTGTATGCCTCTCATTATCAGACAATAATAAAATTTTAAATGAAATACTAAAATTTTAAATTAACTGCATCACTATTTCGAAATTTCATTATGTTTAAGGGGAAAGAAAGCCTACCATTAATATTTAAAGTGTGTGAACGGCAAAATGTGTCGATGATAAAATAAGTGTCTAAAATCGAGCAACATTTTCCAAAGAAAAGTTGTCTGAAATAAAGCAACTTTTTCTAAAGAAAAGTTGTCTGAGACAGAGCAACTTTTTCTATAGAAAAGTTGTCTTAGACAGAGCAACTTTTTCTATAGAAAAGTTGTCTGAATCAGAGCAACTCTTTCTTTAGAAAAGTTGTCTGGATCGGAGCAACTTTTTGTATAGAAAAGTTGTCTGAGACAGAGCAACTTTTTCTATAGAAAAGTTGTTTGAGACAGAGCAACTTTTTCAATAGAAAAGTTGTCTGAGACAGAACAAATTTTTCTATAGAAAAGTTATCTGAGACAGAGCAACTTTTTCTATAGAAAAGTTATCTGAATCAGAGCAACTTTTTCTATAGAAAAGTTATCTGAATCAGAGCAACTTTTTCTATAGAAAAGTTATCTGAATCAGAGCAACTTTTTCTATAGAAAAGTTGTCTGAATCAGAGCAACTTTTTCTATAGAAAAGTTGTCTGAGACAGAGCAACTTTTTCTATAGAAAAGTTCCAAAGAAAAGTTGTCTGAAATAAAGCAACTTTTTCTATAGAAAAGTTGTCTGAGACAGAGCAACTTTTTCTATACAAAAGTTGTCTTAGACAGATCAACTTTTTCTATAGAAAAGTTGTCTTAGACAGAGCAACTTTTTCTATAGAAAAGTTGTCTGAATCAGAGCAACTTTTTCTATAGAAAAGTTGTCTGAATCAGAGCAACTTTTTCTATAGAAAAGTTGTCTGAGACAGAGCAACTTTTTCTATAGAAAAGTTGTCTGAGATAGAGCAACTTTTTCTATAGAAAAGTTGTCTGAATCAGAGCAACTTTTTCTATAAAAATGTTATCTGAATCAGAGCAACTTTTTCTATAGAAAAGTTGTCTGAATCAGATCAACTTTTTCTATAGAAAAGTTGTCTGAATCAGAGCAACTTTTTCTTTAGAAAAGTTGTCTGAATCAGAGCAACTTTTTCTATAGAAAAGTTGTCTGAGACAGAGCAACTTTTTCTATAGAAAAGTTGTCTGAGACAGAGCAACTTTTTCTATAGAAAAGTTGTCTGAGACAGAGCAACTTTTTCTATAGAAAAGTTGTCTGAGACAGAGCAACTTTTTCTATAGAAAAGTTGTCTGAGACAGAGCAACTTTTTCTATAGAAAAGTTGTCTGAGATAGAGCAACTTTTTCTATAGAAAAGTTGTCTGAGATAGAGCAACTTTTTCTATAAAAATGTTGTCTGAATCAGAGCAACTTTTTCTATAGAAAAGTTGTCTGAATCAGAGCAACTTTTTCTATAGAAAAGTTGTCTGAATCAGAGCAACTTTTTCTATAGAAAAGTTGCCTGAATCAGAGCAACTTTTTCTATAGAAAAGTTGTCTGAGACAGAGCAACTTTTTCTATAGAAAAGTTGCCTGAATCAGAGCAACTTTTTCCATAGAAAAGTTGTCTGAGACAGAGCAACTTTCTATAGAAAAGTTGTCTGAATCAGAGCAACTTTTTCTATAGAAAAGTTGTCTGAATCAGAGCAACTTTTTCTATAGAAAAGTTGCCTGAATCAGAGCAACTTTTTCTATAGAAAAGTTGTCTGAATCAGAGCAACTTTTTCTATAGAAAAGTTGTCTGAATCAGAGTAACTTTTTCTATAGAAAAGTTGACTGAATCAGAGCAACTTTTTCTATAGAAAAGTTGTCTGAATCAGAGCAACTTTTTCTATAGAAAAGTTGTCTGAATCAGAGCAACTTTTTCTATAGAAAAGTTGTCTGAATCAGAGCAACTTTTTCTATAGAAAAGTTGTCTGAATCAGAGCAACTTTTTCTATAGAAAAGTTGTCTGAATCAGAGCAACTTTTTCTATAGAAAAGTTGTCTGAATCAGAGCAACTTTTTCTATAGAAAAGTTGTCTGAATCAGAGCAACTTTTTCTATAGAAAAGTTGTCTGAATCAGAGCAACTTTTTCTATAGAAAAGTTGTCTGAATCAGAGCAACTTTTTCTATAGAAAAGTTGTCTGAATCAGAGCAACTTTTTCTATAGAAAAGTTGTCTGAATCAGAGCAACTTTTTCTATAGAAAAGTTGTCTGAATCAGAGCAACTTTTTCTATAGAAAAGTTGTCTGAATCAAAGAAACTTTTTCTATAGAAATGTTGTCTAAATCAGAGCATCTTTTTGTATGAAAAGTAGTCTGTATCAGTGCAACTTTTTCTATAGAAAGTTATCTGAATAAGAGCAACTTTTTTTTATAGAAAAGTTGTCTGAATGAGAGCAACATTTTCTATAGAAAAATTGTCTTAAATAGAGAAACTTTTTGAATCAGAACAATTTTTTCTATAAAAAAAGTGTTCTGAATGAGAGCTACTTTTTTTTTGGAAAAGTGTTCTGAATGAGAGCACCTTTTTCTATAGAAAAGTTGTCTGAATCAGAGCAACTTTTTCTATAGAAAAGTTATTTGAATCAGAGCAACTTTTCTATAGAAAAAAATTGCTCTGATTCAGACAACTTTTCTATAGAAAAAATTGCTCTGATTCAGACAACTTTTCTATAAAAAAATTTGCTCTGATTCAGACAACTTTTCTATAGAAAAAATGCTTCTATTTCAGACAAGTTTTCTATAGAAGAAGTTGTTCTGATTCAGATTACTTTTCTATAGAAGAAGTTGTTCTGATTCAAACTACTTTTCGATAGAAGAAGTTGTTCTGATTCAGACTACTTTTCTATATCAGAAGTTGTTCTGATTCAGACAACTTTTCTATAGAAGAAGTTGTTCAGATTCTGACAACTTCTCTATAGAAAAAGTTACTCTGATTCCGACAACTTTTCTATAGAAAAAGTTGCTCTGATTCAGACAAATTTTTTATAGAAAAAATGTTTCTATTTCAGACAACTTTTCTATAAAGAAGTTGTTCTGATTCAGACTACTTTTCTATAGAAAAGTTGTCGGAATCAAAGCAACTTTATCTATAGAAATGTTGTCTAAATCAGAGCAACTTTTTGTATGGTAAAGTTGTCTGAATCACTGCAACTTTTTCTATAGAAAGTTGTCCGAATGAGAGCAACTTTTTTTATAGAAAAGTTGTCTGAATGAGAGCAACATTTTCTATAGAAAAATTGTCTGAAATAGAGAAACTTTTTGTATTGAAAAGTTATCTGATTCTGAAAAAGTTTCTCTGATAAAGACAACTTTTCTATAGAAGAAGTTGCTCTGATCTATAGAAAAGTTGTCAGTAACAGTCGACCTTTTTCAATAGAAAAGTTCATTATTAAAATGTAAATAAATTTACTGTAATAAAAACTCTATTAATTTTCAAAACTATTAAAACTAATGAAACTGCTAAAACCCTAATTAAATATGGCTTCATATTAATAATTTACATATAAAAAATTGTCATAAAATAAATTATAAAGAATAGTAGAAAAAAAAAAACACTCAATGTTAAAATAATAAATTTTTTATGATTTTTAAATATAAATTTTTATGTTTTTATCTTAATTGCCACTTGAAAGTGCTACAAAATTCGTAATAAAATATTTTCTAAACAAAAAAAAAAAATTCTTTGAAAAATCTAAGAGATAGAAATATGTATTTTAAGAAAAAACTAAGAATATTCATTTATGTGTATTTCTAAAGATGTGACATTTTACAAGATATCCATAATAGTTTGGTTTTTATTATTTTAACAAAACGATTGTATTACTTCCACTTAAAATAATCTTAATTATGATGGTAATCTTGTGTTTAAGATTCTTTTAATCGTTTTTTTGTGTGTGTGTTTTTTTTTTCTCCCAAATGGAATTCTTCTTACAAACCACGAAATGAATGTTTTTCTAAATTTTAAACAGAATTTTTAAAGATTTAATGAATTATGTTACCAAATCATGATTACAACTAATACTACTTCCCTTCTCTTTAGTAGTGACTTACATCGAGGAAATTAATCGCTTACAAATCTATTTGTGTGTTTCAACAAATCGTTGTGTGTGTTTGATGACTGACATGCACATGCTGCTGCAGTTATTTGGCCACCAACGCTGCAGCAGTATAGCCTGCAACTTAGAATTTGTAATTGTTTTAAAGGTGTTTGAATTGTTCGTTCATACCACACATATGCAAACAATTATTGACAGGCCTAGACAAATAGACGGACTATACAGTCAGTCTAGCATTCACCCAGTCATTTAGATGGACAGACGGACGATTTGTGTGCATCACAATACTACTATGATGGTGGCATTTTTCTTTCTTTCTTTACTTTTCAATTTAAGTGTTTTTTTTTAAGAATACAAGAAAATATTAAATTAAACTCCTTTAATTCCTGTGTGTATTTTTCCCTTTTTTTAAATTGTACGTGCTGTCATTTGTATCTTCTCTAAAACACCTCACGTTGTGTGGTGTTGTCCACTAAATGACAGATATTCATCATTTTTTTTTTTTTTTGTATTCTTATTTATTCATCTGTTTCCTCTCTTTAGCTTTTATTACCTGTTTTTAAAATTTATGATGTTTCTCTACGATTAATAATGAGATTTTTTTTCTTCATAATTTTAAAACATGTATAAAGGGGGAATAATAATTATAAACTAACAAGCGTCTTTAAACGTCTAAAAACAGAGAAAAAGTTCGTCTAATTCCGACACTTTTCTATAGAAAAAGTTCGTCTGATTCCAAACACTTTTCTATAGTAAAACTTCGTCTGATTCAGTCAAATTCCATAGAAAAAGTTCGCCTGATTCCGACAACTTTCCTATAGAAAAAGTTGCTCTGATTCCGACAACTTTTCTATAGAAAAAGTTGCTCTAATTCGGACAACTTTTATATAGAAAAAGTTGGTCTGATTGGGACAACTTTTCTATAGAAAAAGTTGCTCTGCTTGGGACAACTTTTCTATAGAAAAAGTTGCTCTGCTTGGGACAACTTTTCTATAGAAAAAGTTTCTCTGATTCAGACAACTTTTCTATAGAAAAAGTTGCTCTGATTCAGACAACTTTTCTGTGGAAAAAGTCGATCTGATACAGACAACTTTTCTATGGAAAAAGTTGCTCTGATTCAGACAACATTTCTATGGAAAAAGTTGCTCTGATTTACACATCTTTTCTACAGAAAAAGTTGCTCTGCTTCAGACATATTTTCTATGGAAAAAGCTGCTCTGATTCAGACAACTTTTCTATAGAAAAAGTTGCTCTGATTCAGACTACTTTTCTATAGAAGAAGTTGTTCTGATTCAGACAACTTTTCTATAGAAAAAGTTGTTCTGATTCAGACAACTTTTCTTTAAAAAAAGTTGTTCTGATTCAGACAACTTTTCTATAGAAACAGTTGCTCTAATTCAAACAAGTATTCTATGGAAAAAGTTGCTCTGATTCAGACATATTTTCTATAGAAAAAGTTTCTCTGATTTACACATCTTTTCTATAGAAAAAGTTGCTCTGATTCAGACAACTTTGCTATAGAAAAAGTTGCTCTGATTCAGACAACTTTTCTATAGAAAAAGTTGCTCTGATTCAGACAACTTTTCTATAGAAAAAGTTGCTCTGATTCAGACAACTTTTCTATAGAAAAAGTTGTTCTGATTCAGACAACTTTTCTATAGAAAAAGTTGCTCTGATTCAGACAACTTTTCTATAGAAAAATTTGCTCTGATTCAGACAACTTTTCTATAGAAAAAGTTGCTCTGATTCAGACAACTTTTCGATAGAAAAAGTTGCTCTGATTTAGAAAACTTTTCTATAGAAACAGTTGCTCTGATTCAGACAACTTTTTTTGAAAGACTGAGACAACTTTTTTACAGAAAAAGTTGCGATGCAGGCAACTTTTCTGTTAAAGGATAAAACTTTATTTTGATTCTCTTAAGCAAAGTTGACCTTCTAACCTCTACTTTATTTATTTTGCCTGTAATTTATCAGACAGGCAATTTATTTTAATTGAATTATATTATTTTTTTTGTAAATTGTCAACACTAGCTTTTCGGCTTGCAGCATTAAATTTAACCCAGTGGCATAAAAATCCTTGGAATTAGCAAAATGTACGACAATAATTTGCAAACCTTGCAACACAATCTTGTAACCTTCAATCTCTCTGTATCACTCTCTCTCTTCTTAGTCTGAGCGCTTTGTATATGAAATTAAGATTTATTTAGACTACTGGCGGTAAAAATTTAATGACAACAATGACATACAATACAAGGACACTAAAAACAATTTAAACATTTTTCCTTTTTTAGCCACAAAGAAATTATGATTTTACGGCATCTACTGTTATACAGCAGTTTAGGGAAAATTTATAATTTTTTTTATAATTGAATTGAAACAAAAAACAGTTAAAAGTAGTCGGCATAATGCCTAGGTGGTCCTTTTTAAGGATAACAATGGAAATAATAAAATCCTGTTGTGTTTATTTTGACACGCATTTAGGGAAAGATACAGGAGAAAGATAGACAAGTTATTACCACCTACAAACAAAACGTTAACAAAAAAATCCTTTTTTCTTCATTTCAAGGGAGTTTTTAAACTAAAACAGGAAATTGTTATTGAAAACAAAGATCGAAGGATTTTCTATAAACAAAACAAAACCAAATTAAAGGTAAATAAATGACAGGTACAAGGTGATCACCACCACCACACACGTTCAAACACAGAATACTTTATTTTTTTAAGAAATCCTATAACAACAACAACAATAGCAGCACCAAGATCTTGGGAATAAAACTGTTCAGTTTTGGTTTGATTTTTTGATGGACAGCTTAACAAAAAGTCTTCAAAATTAATTATTAAAAAAAATGCTCTTTTTCAATTCTTCTCATTTTTCATTGTTCCATTAAAAGGTTTATAGGTTTTTGTTTTCGAGAAAAAAAAAATGGCAATAAAAGTTAAACTAACATTGGGTTTTTAATAATAAACTGAAAAAATCAATAATAAAAAATACGAGCCGATCATTTACGCTGATGAGGGTCTCTCCTTAATTTTGTATTATACACTTTATTATTGAATATTAAAACAATAAAAGCATTGAAATTAAACATAAAATAAGAAAATAAATATCAATCTCTTTTTTTTTTTTTTGGCTTTACGAGATCACCCAAGTTAGTCTGTCAAACAAACAAACAAACCGTCAGTCAAGTAGTAGTTCGAGGAAGAGGAGTATAATGCACGACATTATATGATTTTTTTGTTTGGAAATTTCATTATAAAATAGAGGTTGGTTTGATAAGTCAACCAGAAAGTATCAAAGATAAAAATAGACCACGTTTCTAGAGGGGAAGAATCCCTTAAATGAACAATTTTGCTATAGACAAAGTTCTAGTTTAGTTCGAGTTCAATTCTAGTGCAGTTCTAGTTCAGTTCTAGTTCAGTTCTAGTTCAGTTCTAGTTCAGTTCTAGTTCAGTTCTAGTTCAGTTCTAGTTCAGTTCTAGTTCAGTTCTAGTTCAGTTCTAGTTCAGTTCTAGTTCAGTTCTAGTTCAGTTCTAGTTCAGTTCTAGTTCAGTTCTAGTTCAGTTCTAGTTCAGTTCTAGTTCAGTTCTAGTTCAGTTCTAGTTCAGTTCTAGTTCAGTTCTAGTTCAGTTCTAGTTCAGTTCTAGTTCAGTTCTAGTTCAGTTCTAGTTCAGTTCTAGTTCAGTTCTAGTTCAGTTCTAGTTCAGTTGTAGTTCAGTTGTAGTTCAGTTCTAGTTCTAGTTCAGTTCTAGTTCAGTTCTAGTTCAGTTCTAGTTCAATTCTAGTTCAGTACTAGTTCAGTTCTAGTTCAGTTCTAGTTCAGTTCTAGTTCAGTTCTAGTTCAGTTCTAGTTCTAGTTCAGTTCTAGTTCTAGTTCAGTTCTAGTTCAGTTCTAGTTCAGTTCTAGTTCAGTTCTAGTTCAGTTCTAGTTCAGTTCTAGTTCAGTTCTAGTTCAGTTCTAGTTCAGTTCTAGTTCAGTTCTAGTTCAGTTCTAGTTCAGTTCTAGTTCAGTTCTAGTTCAATTCTAGTTCAGTTCTAGTTCAGTTCTAGTTCAGTTCTAGTTCAGTTCTAATTCAGTTATAGTTCAGTTCTAGTTCAGTTCTAGTTCAGTTCTAGTTCAGTTCTAGTTCAGTTCTAGTTCAGTTCTAGTTCAGTTCTAGTTCAGTTCTAGTTCAGTTCTAGTTCAAGTTCTAGTTCAGTACTAGTTCAGTTCTAGTTCAGTTCTAGTTCAGTTCTAGTTCAGTTCTAGTTCAGTTCTAGTTCAGTTCTAGTTCTAGTTCAGTTCTAGTTCAGTTCTAGTTCAGTTCTAGTTCAGTTCAGTTCTAGTTCAGTTCTAGTTCAGTTCTAGTTCAGTTCTAGTTCAGTTCTAGTTCAGTTCTAGTTCAGTTCTAGTTCAGTTCTAGTTCAGTTCTAGTTCAGTTCTAGTTCAGTTCTAGTTCAGTTCTAGTTCAGTTCTAGTTCAATTCTAGTTCAGTTCTAGTTCAGTTCTAGTTCAGTTCTAGTTCAGTTCTAATTCAGTTATAGTTCAGTTCTAGTTCAGTTCTAGTTCAGTTCTAGTTCAGTTCTAGTTCAGTTCTAGTTCAGTTCTAGTTCAGTTCTAGTTCAGTTCTAGTTCAGTTCTAGTTCAGTTCTAGTTCAGTTCTAGTTCAGTTCTAGTTCATAGTTCAGTACTAGTTCAGTTCTAGTTCAGTTCTAGTTCAGTTCTAGTTCAGTTCTAGTTCAGTTCTAGTTCAGTTCTAGTTCAGTTCTAGTTCAGTTCTAGTTCAGTTCTAGTTCAGTTCTAGTTCAGTTCTAGTTCAGTTCAGTTCTAGTTCAGTTCTAGTTCAGTTCTAGTTCAGTTCTAGTTCAGTTCTAGTTCAGTTCTAGTTCAGTTCTAGTTCAGTTCTAGTTCAGTTCTAGTTCAGTTCTAGTTCAGTTCTAGTTCAGTTCTAGTTCAGTTCTAGTTCAGTTCTAGTTCTAGTTCTAGTTCAGTTCTAGTTCAGTTCTAGTTCAGTTCTAGTTCAGTTCTAGTTCAATTCTAGTTCAGTACTAGTTCAGTTCTAGTTCAGTTCTAGTTCAGTTCTAGTTCAGTTCTAGTTCAGTTCTAGTTCAGTTCTAGTTCAGTTCTAGTTCAGTTCTAGTTCAGTTCTAGTTCAGTTCTAGTTCAGTTCTAGTTCAGTTCTAGTTCAGTTCTAGTTCAGTTCTAGTTCAGTTCTAGTTCAGTTCTAGTTCAGTTCTAGTTCAGTTCTAGTTCAGTTCTAGTTCAGTTCTAGTTCAGTTCTAGTTCAGTTCTAGTTCAGTTCTAGTTCAGTTCTAGTTCAGTTCTAGTTCAGTTCTAGTTCAGTTCTAGTTCAGTTCTAGTTCAGTTCTAGTTCAGTTCTAGTTCAGTTCTAATTCAGTTATAGTTCAGTTCTAGTTCAGTTCTAGTTCAGTTCTAGTTCAGTTCTAGTTCAGTTCTAGTTCAGTTCTAGTTCAGTTCTAGTTCAGTTCTAGTTCAGTTCTAGTTCAGTTCTAGTTCAGTTCTAGTTCAGTTCTAGTTCAGTTCTAGTTCAGTTCTAGTTCAGTTCTAGTTCAGTTCTAGTTCAGTTCTAGTTCAGTTCTAGTTCAGTTCTAGTTCAATTCTAGTTCAGTACTAGTTCAGTTCTAGTTCAGTTCTAGTTCAGTTCTAGTTCAGTTCTAGTTCAGTTCTAGTTCAGTTCTAGTTCAGTTCTAGTTCAGTTCTAGTTCAGTTCTAGTTCTAGTTCAGTTCTAGTTCAGTTCTAGTTCAGTTCTAGTTCAGTTCTAGTTCAGTTCTAGTTCAGTTCTAGTTCAGTTCTAGTTCAGTTCTAGTTCAGTTCTAGTTCAGTTCTAGTTCAGTTCTAGTTCAGTTCTAGTTCAGTTCTAGTTCAGTTCTAGTTCAGTTCTAGTTCAGTTCTAGTTCAGTTCTAGTTTAGTTCTAGTTCAGTTTAGAGGCTTTTTTTCTATAGAAAATGCTTGTCTTAAAGGGATCTATATTCTATAGAATACGTGTCCTTTAAATAAATATATTTTCTAGAGAAAATGTGTCTTTTAAAGAGATCTCTTTTCTATAGAAAATTTGTCTTTTAATGAGATATATTTTCTATAGAAAATTTGTCTTTTAAAGAGATATATTTTCTATAGAAAATTTGTCTCTTAAAGATATATATTTTCTAAAGAAAATTTGTCTCTTTAAGAGATCTATTTTGTATAGAAAAATTGTCTCTTCAAGAGACAAACGTATATCAAAAAGACTATTTTTTAGTATATAATGGAGACCTGTTTAAAGACCACTTTTTTTTAGAAAACTTATCAATCTCACCACCTTTGTATACTCCAAAAACATTATCAACATGCGAACATATAAAGGGAAAAATTATGGTATTGGTTTTGGCTAATTCTAGCCATAAATAACAACAACAAGAAAGCAAATGTGAAAAGATGATGATGATCATCATCAGCAGCAATATCACCCATGATCAAATACAGAAAAAAAGAGAGTGAAAAAAGAAAGAATTAAAATTAAAAAAAAATATATATATATATAAGAACAAAGTTTGTATCGAACAACTTGTGTGGTCGTCGTCTAAGAGTAGAGTTAATGCCGCCAACAAATACGAAATGAAATGAAACCAAAGCAAAACAAACAACCAACCAATCATTCCATTTCAGCCAAGAACCGACCATCACACACTCACTTACATTCTATAAAAGAACCACAACAAGTCAAAGGAAGAAGACACTACTCAAATATGGTTGAAATTATCTGAAAAAAATACAGAAAAACTCTAAGAATTAAAGTTTGAAACAAGCAAATAAACAAATACAGAGGCAGCACATAGTCGGTTTAACAAATGCACGCATATTATTCCTAACATTGGAGATAAGTTCACAGTATTCGATGGATGGATGGTTTTCCTAAAGAACATCTTTAAATATTCTTAGATACAGATACACTATATACGAACAAATTCAGGAAAGGGATGGTTACCAAGCTAAATAATACAAACATATACTTTTCAATTCCTTAAACTAAGAAAAAGCTCAATCAGCTTCGATTTATATTAAGAAATTCCACTTGACCTTTTAGAACTGTCATTTATATACAAAGAAACCACTTTTGTTACTTATCCAACTTCCCCGTTTTCTTCCCCCCATTTTATTCAATTACTCACACACCAAATCTGTAAAATACACTCCGAATAAAGAAAATAAACCCTGTAGGGGGAAACCTAAGCAAATATTAAAAGAAGCGAATAAAACTAAAACAACAAACATTAAAGTAAGTGGCCTTAAAAGATTTATAGATACAACAACAACAACTACTACTTCTCAAGAATAACAACAACAACTATGAGATAAAAAAACACCACTCTTTTTGGCTTTAAAACTCCAGAACATAAAGAAACAACCAGGATTTATACTTCAATATTTGTATTGTGTGTGGTTTTTGTTATTTTTGTTTTTTCTTTAAAATAAAACAAAAAAAAAATAACAATATTTTTTGTTATAAAAACAAACATTAGTGTCATCGCTGTCAATTTTAAAACATGAAATAATAAACAAAACTCCAATGAACGAGGCAGAAAACAAATCTACTCAAGGGAGTCAGTCTACAAGTTTCCGCGAAAGAACCCAGTGAAATGTTTAGGGAAATTGTAGTTTGTTCTTAAAAGTTAAAATGCAAATTTTTACTAAAAATTCAAATTTTTACTTAAAATGCAAATTTTTGCTAAAAAATCGATTTTTTTTACTAAAATTTAGATTAATCGGCTAAAACTATTCGAATAACTAATAAGATTTTTATATTTGAAAAAATTTAAAATAATCGATTAAAATTATTCGGTTACTCGATTAAAATTATTCGAATAACTAATATAAATTTTTAGATTAGATAAATATTGGAAATGTAAATAGTTCGATTAAAATTATCCGATTAATCGATTCTAATTATCCGATTAATCGATTAAAATTATTCGATTACTCGATTAAAATTATTTGGTTACTCAATTAAATCCGATTAATTGATTAAAATTATTTGGTTACTCAGTTAAATATTTTTTAAATCTATTATATAAAGAGAAATGGTTTTTAAATTGTTAAATTGATAAAATTAACCATTTCATTAAAATTATCCGATTAAACGATTACAATTATTCGATTACTTTTTAAGAAATATTTATAAAGTCCAATAATATAAAGCAAATTTTATAAATAGTAAAAAACTATTAACAGACTAAAATTACCCGATTAATCGATTAAAATTTATTCGATTAATCGATTAATAATAATCCGATTAATCACTTAAAAATATGTAATCGGAAAACAATTCAAATAATAGATTTTTTTAAAATAGAATTAATAAAGAAAAAAATCACTTTTTCGACTAAAATTATCCGATTAATCGATTAAAATTATTCGGTTACTCAATTAAGCAAACATTTTAAAACGATTAAATAAATAGCAATTAGTATTAAATTGAAACAATAATAAAAACAATTAGTCGATTAAAATGATCCGATCAAATCGATTACTCCTTTACATTAGAATACATATTCGTATAATCGGTTCGAATTATCCGAATAATCGGTTAAAACTATTACCAATATTTGTAAAATTAATTCAAATAATTTTTCTTAAATACGAAAAAAAATAATTAAAAGGGTTATCCGACTAAAATTATCCGATTAATCGATTAAGATTATTCGATAACGCATATTTTTTTAAAGTCCGGTTACACAAAGAAAATAGTAAAAATTTTCTTTAAATTGACAAAAGTGTACAGTAATTAACTATTTTAGACAATTTACTCAATTTTGCAAGACATTTTTAATCGATTAATCGGATCAAATTCTTTGAATTTTAATCGAATAAAATAATCGAATTTTTAAATATTTATCGAATTTAAATTAAATTAAAGGATTTAACAAATATTTTTATTACATTAAACAAATAATTTTAATCGAATAATCGGATAATTTTAATTAATTATGCAGTTAAAATTATCCGATTAAAATTATTCGTTAGTGGGATAAAAATATTTGTTAAATTCTTTAACGTAAATTAAATTCGATAAATATTTAAAAATTCGTTTGTTTTATTCGATTAAAATTCAAAGAATTTGATCCGATTAATCGATTAAAAATTATCCGATTACTCAATTAAAAATAATAGCATTAATCGATTAAAATTATTCGGTTACTCAAATTAAAAATGTTCACATAATCTGTTAAAATGTCTTAAATTTCGTGTTAATTAGTTCAATAAAAGTTAATTAAGATTAATTCGAATAAAACTACTCGATTAATCGTTTAAAATTATTCGGTTACTCATTGAAATTTCTGGCAAAATTGATTAAATTATCTAAAATTTTATGTAAATTAGTTTAATAAAAGTAAGTAAGTGTTTTCCAAAATGCTTTAGTAATGAACAAGTTTATTAGTTTAGACTAAAAATATCCGATTAATCGTTTAAAATTATTCGGTTACTCAAATAAAATGAAAATATTCGAAGAATCAATTGAATTGCTTTAAATTCCCAGTAAATTAGTTCAGTAATGGATAATAATGATTAATCGAATAAAATTATTCGGTTAAACGGTTCAAAATACTCGCTAAATTTTGCTAATCAACAGAAATGTTTTCAAAATTGTATTAGTATTGGAAAAAAAGAATTAACCGATTAAAATTATTCGTTTACTCAATTAAAAATTTTTGGATAATCGATTAAAATGTATCAAACTTCAAACTGTTAATTAGTGGACAAATTTTAATCGATTAAAATTATTCGGTTACTCGTTTCGAAATATTCTTTAAAACGATTTAAACTGTAGAAATGTTTTGTAAAATGCATTAGTATTGAAAAAATCAATTATTCGATTAAAATTATCCGCTTAATCGATTAAAATTATTCGGTTACACTATTGGAAATATTTGTCAAGTTGATTTAAACTTTAGACATATTATTAAAATTTTTCAGCTATTCGATTAAAATTATTCGGTTATTCGATTAAAAATGTTCGCATAGTATATTAAACTGTAACAAGTTTCATGTTAATAGTGAAAAAAAGTTTTCTCGATTAAAATTATTCGGTTAAAATTATCCGATTAATCGATTAAAATTATTCGGTTACTCGATTAAAAATATTCTCATAGTAGATTAAACTGTAACAAATTTCATGTCAATAGTGACAAAAAAAGTTAATCGATTAAAATTGATTAAAAGCGAAAAATTTTCTTGTCAAATTTCTTGCTGGGTTATTTATCATGATCATTTTATTGCAATATTTTTCGCTAAAGATTATAAATTTATTTTTTACAACTGAAAATTTAAACACTTGAAGTGAAACAATGATTTATTGATAATTTTAGTGTAATCGTTAACATAAAATTTAAAGAGTTTTACATAAAAGTATTGTAATAAGACACATTTAGTTAATATTTTGCATAAATAATAAGAAAAGCTAAATAAAAAATTCTTTGTAAAAGTCTTAGTTTGTTAAAAAATAAGACAATTTTGTGTAAATTATTATAGGATTTTTTAGGTTTTTTTTTTTGCCTTTAATTCGTAATGTAATTTTGCAATTAAAAATACATTTAGTTTATTATTTTCTAAAAAAAAATAGACGAAAAAAACCCTTTGTTCTCAAAGCTTACCTTAAGAGCTTTTGTTAGAAACCGCCATAAAACTAAAGAAATTAATGTGTAAATTTGCCTCAAAAAGAAATTGTATGATAAATGTATTAAAATCATCTCACGCCCCTCTAGCTAAAATAGATTTTTTTATATTTCAGTTTCATTTGTCTTATTTTTGTTGCCTTTGTTTCGTTTCGAATTTTTGTTAAACAAAAGAAAACCACAAA
The DNA here is from genome assembly GCF_015586225.1 of Lucilia sericata. Classification (NCBI taxonomy): domain Eukaryota; kingdom Metazoa; phylum Arthropoda; class Insecta; order Diptera; family Calliphoridae; genus Lucilia; species Lucilia sericata. The sequence goes on along the minus strand of NW_023995368.1, from coordinate 90,130 downwards.
AGAAATTTATTATAATAGAATTTAATAATAGACAAGTAGATATTACATGAATTTTTGAAATACTTTTGATAAACAAAAAAAAAATTAAAGTCATATTAAGGAAAAGAACTTGTTCTAGTTTTATAACAATTAACAATTTATTGAAAATTATGCATTTCAAAGCCGATACTCCTTTTTGAGTAACTCCCGCCCCCTTTTAGTGGGCATGGTTGTAGTAAGAAAAGCACAATGTAAAAGAAATTTGTTTTAGTTCTATAAGAACAAAAGTTTAAAAGAAAATTATTCATTTCAAAGCCGAAACTACTTTTTGAGAAACTTCCGCCCACTTAAAGTGGGCATGGTTGTAGTAAGAAACGGACAATGTAAAAGAAATTTGTTTTAGTTAAATAAGAACAAAAGTTTTAAATAAAATTATTCATTTCAAAGCCAAAACTGCATTTTGAGAAACTTCCGCCCTCTTAAAGTGGGCATGGTTATAGTCCAAAGTCTTAGTAAATACGAAATTATTAACAACATTCTTTAGAATTCTTTATAAACAACATTGCTCACTTTTTTTGTTAAATTGTTTTAAACGTTTTATGCATTATTATTCTACACTATTTGTTTATGTTTTTCATGAAAAAGCTGTTCATGCTCACTATCCGCATTTCGAAGCATGTTTAGCAAATTATTTATTTGTTGATTTCTAATTGCTTGGGCGGGCATTTAGTTTTAGTCGAAGGGAGGCAGTCAACATAAAGTCTTATAAATCAACACCCCCTTTTGTTAAAATAAACATGTTTTTCTTCGTCATTTTAAATAAATAAATATTTTATAGGCAATTTTTGCAATTTATAAACAATAAATTCCATAATGTTTACTTTAGTTTTAATTTCAATTTATTATTAAACAAATTTATTATTAATTTTAAACATTCTATTGTGTATTTTTGTTTCTTCAAATTCTAATAATGTCAAGTTAAGCTGGTTTTTTAAAACAATTTTCAATTTGTTTATTTTTATAAAAAAATGTTGAGTTGTAAAAATGAACATGAGAAATTATGTTTTCTTTAAGATTAAAGGCTGATTTTTTATGTAAAAAGTTTTAAAAATCTACAGTTAAAATTTTCTTGAAAATTTTACTACAGTGAAGCAAACAAATTGTTTAAGAACCGAACCGATATGTTGGTTTAATCGATTAAACAGAAACTTGTTTCAAAATTGAAATGTTAATAAAATTGTATTAAAATGTTGCCAGTAAATCGCTTTATAACCGTTTATTCGATTAAAATTATTCGAATAATCGAATAACATTATTCGAATAATCGATAAACATTATTCGAATAATCGATTAAAATTATATGAATAATCAATTCAATACAAATATCTGTTTTCTAAAAACTCTTTTTATTGAAATTTTGAAAGAAAATGATTTTCTTATTAAACGAATAAAATTAAACGATTAATCGTTTCAAATTATCCGATTAATCGATTAAAATTAGAATAAAACTAAAGATTTTCATTAAAATAACATTTACGTTTAGAATTAATTAATATTTTATTTTTTAATAACCGATTCGATTAAAATTATTCGAATAATCGTTCAAAATTATTCGAATATCGATTAAATTTACATGAATAATCGATTCAATACAAAAATATTTTATTCTAAATACAGTATTCATGGCATTTTTGTAAGAAAATTAAATTTTTTATTAAACGAATAAAGTTATACGATTAATCGATTAAATTTATTCGATTAATCAATGAAAAATTTTATCAAAAATGTATAAATGGATTTTCATTAAAATATTCATGGAGTTTCTAAGCGAAAAATTATAAACTGTTTTTGGGTTTTTGTGATTAATCGATTAAAATTATACGATTAATAAAATTATTCGTTTATTTAGCTTTTGTAATTTATTTAAAAATGTACATTAAAGAATTAATTTATATATTTTTATAAACGATTCGATTAAATTTATTCGAATAATCGATTAAAATTATTCGGTTAATCGCTTTAAAATGTTCATAATATCGGCTAAATTAATTTTAAATTTCTCTTAATTATATAAATAATGTAAAAATCTATTATTCGAATAAAATTATTCGGCTAATATTCGAATAATCGATTAAAATTATTCGATTACTTAATAAAATGTATTCGTAAAATCGTTCAATATTGTTCAAAAATTATATAAATCATGAAAAAATCGATTATCCAAATAAAATTATTCGATTAATCGATTAAAATTATTCGGTTACTCGATTTAAAATATTCATAAAAACGATTAAAATAATTTAAAATTTCTCTTAATTATTTACAATGAAAAATAAATCGATTATTCGTTTAATATTTTCCGATTAATCTATTAAAATTATTCGGTTATTCGATTAAAAATATCTGAAAAATCGATTAGAATAATTTAAAATTTTTCTAAATAACGATTATTTGATAGAAATTTTCCGATTAATCGGTTAAAATTATTCGGTTAATCGATTGAAAAAATTTGTAAAATCGATTAAAATAATTTAAAATTGCCCTAAATTATTTGCAGTGCAAAAAAATCGATTATTCGATTAATATTTTTCGATTAATCGATTAAAATTATTCGGTTATTCGATTAAAAATATCTGTAAAATCGATTAGAATAATTTTAAATTTCTCTAAATTATTTACAATGCAAAAAAATCAATTATTCGTTTAATATTTACCGATTAATCGATTAAAATTATTCTGTTATACGATTAAAAATATCTGTAAAATCGATTAGAATAATATTAAATTTCTCTAAATTATATTAATATTGATTAACGATTATTTAATACAAATTTTCCGATTAAAATTATTCGGTTACTCGATTAAAAATATTCATAAACTAGATTAAAATAATTTAAAATTGCCCTAAATTATTTGCTATGCAAAAATAATCGATTATTCGTTTAATATTTTCCACTTAATCTTTTAAAATTATTCGGTTATTCGATTAAAAATATCTGTAAAATCGATTAGAATAATTTTAAATTTCTCTAAATTATATTAATATTGAATAACGATTGTTTGATAGAAATTTTCCGATTAATCGATTAAAATTATTCGGTTACTCGATTAAAAAAATTTTTAAAATCGATTAAAATAATTTTAAATTTCCCTGAATTACATTTACAGTGCAAAAAATGTATTATTTGATTAATCGATCCGATTTGATTAAATTATTAAAAATTTGCAGACATTGAAATTTATTTAACAAAAACTGAAATTTTTTTAATAAAAATTTTGTTAAATTCAGAAAAATTTGAATTTTCTTTAACAAAATTATATATTTTTTTAAAAGTCATAAGTTTGTGTAATTTCTTTATTATTTCCTTGTTCTTTTGTTACAACAAAACATTTTCTTAAACAAACATCTAAAGTACTTACTTAGGACTTTAGTTTAGTGTTGTAGTGTAACGAGTCTAGTAAGTTTGCAACACATAAAGAAATTGTTATTTTTATGAACTTGTGAATTTTAGCACTTCACTTAACAAAATGACACATTGAAACAAAGTGCTAAAATACATTATACCGACCACCGATCTGTTTTATGCAAACACACATGACGACTATTTAGAGTTTGATAAGGGACTCGGTGCTGTGTTTATACATATTTACACTCTTATTGTTTTGAATTTCATTTGCCCATTACTGCAAAATATAATAATATTCTCCATGTAGTTTGTCAATTAAGTATGAGTACGAATGAGTGTGTTTGTGTTTGTGCTTGTGTGTGGTCTTCATATCATCATGTGAGATATTTTTAGCATATGTTTTAAATTATTGTCTAGTACATTTACAAGTACAAGTGAGCACAAGTTGTAGTATGTATTTCAAATCAATTACTAACAACTGCAACGACTGTTTTTAACACTTAAAAAGGTGTGAAATTCAAGACCACCCAAAATACTAGCTCGCCACACACATACAATCTTATAACAGATTTAAAGGATTTGGCAACTTATACCAGAAGACTCGTTAAATACCATTACGGAAGTATTATTATCAACATAGTTTAATCCATAGAAAAAAACACCAACTTAACTTTCAAACAAATTACAAAATTTTACTACATTTTACTATCCCTATGCTATAGAGTACATAATAGTGGAGATGTGGTAATCGGAGGAGTTGTAAATTTTCAAAACATAGTTTATCTTGTAACAGTTTGTCCAAACATTAAATTAACATTAACAGGTAGGCGTAGATTTAAACTATAAAAAAGTTGAAAATCCCCAAAGAAAATTGTTGTTAAAGACGCCCTATAAAACTCAAGCAAAAACCATTAAAAATTTAAACATATGGAATGAATGGTTAGTTAAATTCAAATAAAATTTTTAATAAAAACAAACGAAAATAAATTGATTATTTTCCACAAAAAAAAAAAAAAAAAAAAAAAAACGAAAACATTCATTGAACACGGCTGTTGTGTCAGTTGATTTAACTAGACTCTATCGTTTTCCTGTATAAGTGAACAGCAGACCTCTGGTGGTGGTCATCTTCATGAACATCATCATGTTCATATTTTTCTTAACATTTGTTTGTCATGCTGTGTCAATTTTATACGGCCAACAAATTATATGAGCCATAACAAAAACTAAATTTTACTTTTCCTTGGTACTTCATACACGTTTCTTCTCAAATTGTCCCTACTTTCAGAGCATTTAAAATGTTAGAAAAAGGCAGATAGCCTGGCCATGCAGCTAAAAGACTATGTATGTGGTTGGTCTTGCTCACAGTCATTAGTGTATTTTTTTTAGGAAAAAAAAAAACGCACACAAGCAGCCAGGAGTTGTTGCACTTTGTACTTTATTTGTCAGGCCTATTTAGAGTTTTATTTGCTGTAATATAGGAGTCAGTTGTTGTAATTACTTAAAACTTAAATTGACCACACAGTAGTTCGTTTTAGGGTTGAAGTAGTTTAAAGTGTGGTAATTACAAAAATTTGGGTTTTTCTTTAAAGACAAATGAAAATTACTTCAAAAATTTAACACTTAGAGAAAACTAGAGGGAAAAAACAAATTTTGTAATTTTTGTTTGAAAATAAAGGTATAATAAGAAATAAATAGAATTTATTGGAATTTTGAGAAAAATTATTCGAATAATCGTTAAAAAAATAAATAAAAAACAAAATATAAACTTTTTTAGAAAAATTAATCAATTAAAATTATCCGAATAATCGATTAAAATTATTCGAATAATCGTTAAAAATTAGGTGATTACTTTTGTAATTAAATATAAAAAAATTTTGAAAAAATTAATCGATTAAAATTATTCGAATAATCGATTAAAATTATTCGAATAATCGATTAAAATTATTCGAATAATCGTTAAAAATGAATACAAAATAAATAAAATAAAAAAAAAAAAATTTGAAAAATTAGTCGATTAAAATTATTCGAATAATCGTTAAAAATTATCCTATCACTCGATTACAATTATTCGATTAAACAAATAAATAAAAATCTTCTGAATAAAAAAAATCATTTAAAAATTATCCGATTAATCGTTTAACGAAAAACTATTAATCGCTTAATAAATATAAATGAAATTTAACAATTTTTTAGCAAATCCTATCCTATTACTCGATTACAATTATTCGATTAAACAAATAAATAAAAATCTTCTGAGCAAAAAAAAAATAATTTAAAAATTATCCGATTAATCGTTTAACGAAAAACGATTAATCGCTTAATAAAAATAAATAAAATTTCTAGCAAAATTATTCGAATAATTGTTAAAAATTATCCCATTACTCGATTAAAATTAAATGAAATATTAAGAATTTCAGGAAAAATTAATCGATTAAAATTATTCGTTAAAATTAATCGATTAAAATGAGTCTATTAATCGCTCAACGTAAAAACGAATAATCGCTTAATAAGAAATAAATAAAATTTTTAAAGAATTTTTTAAAAAATTAATCGATTAAAAATTATTCGAATAATCGTTAAAAATTAATCGATTAAAATTATTCGATTGAACAAATAAAGTGTTCTAAATAGAAATTTTAATGAAAATTCGTTTAAAAAAAATTCTTGTAAATAAAAAGAAATTCATTTAAAAATTATCCGATTAATCGATTAAAATTAGTCGATTATTCTTTCAACGAAGTTACGTTCAAACGCTTGAGAAGAAATAAATAAAATGTTAAGGAATTTTTGGAAAAATTAATCGATTAAAAATTATTCGAATAATCCGTAAAATTGATTTTGAACAAATCAATCGATTACAATTATTCGATTAACCGATTAAAAATTGTTCAATTAGTTGATTAATATTTTATTTTCTTCAAATTTTTAGGAATAATAAAAATTTATTCACAATTGCTATTTTAATCGATTAAAATTATTCGATTAATCGATTAATATTATTCAAATAATCGATTAAATATTTATTTTCTTCGAATTTACAATCAAATTTATACTAATTTGAGATTTTAATCGATTAAACAATTAAAGTAATTCGATTAATCGTTTAAAATTATTCGATTAATCGTTTAAAATTATTCGATTAATCGAATAAAATTTAATTTTCTTAAAATTTTTGTAAATAATAATATTGTATTCACTTTTGGGAATTAACTAATACTTTTTTACGCTTTTAATCGTTTAAAATTATTCGATTAATCGATTAGAAATTAATGCTTTTAAAATGTTTGTGAATAAAAAAATGTTTTCATAATTGCGATTTATGTATATTTATACTCGTTTACGATTTTAATCGATTAAAATTATTCGATTAACCGATTAAAATTATTCGATTAACCGATTAAAATTATTCGATTAACCGATTAATTTTTTTTAATTTTTGGGAATAATCAAAATTTATTCTCTTTGCGATTTTAATCGATTAAAATTATTCGATTAACCGATTAAAATTATTCCATTAACCGATTAATTTTTTTTTTAAATTTTTGGGAATAAACAAAATTTATTCTCTTTGCGATTTTAATCGATTAAAATTATTCGATTAACCGATTAAATCTTAATTTTCTTCGAATTTTTGGGAATATTAAAAATGTATGCTTATTTGATATTTTAATCGATTAAAATTATTCGATTAAAAAAATAATTTTCATTGTTATTCGATTAACCGATTACTTATAATCGTATTTTTTGTAATTTTGGAAAATAACCGATCAAAGTTAATCCAGGGAATTTAATAACTTTTTAGTTTAATTTTAGTTAAAATTGGATTCTTTTATAATTATACGATTAATCGATTAGAATTAACTCGATTAATTGGAGACTTTTAACATGATGTAATAATTTTAATTATTTTTCTTTCTTTTTCATTGCAGGTATGTAACGAAAACGGTTCTCTTTTTAATATAAAAAAGAAAATGCCTTAAGTAATTTTGTAAGTAAAAAAGTTTAAAACAATTTTCTAAAAGTGTAAACCCGGTTTTTTAATAAATTATTTCATTATTTATTAATTTCCCCAACGAAACCACACAAATGTCAGAAGAGTTGTCGAGCCATCAAGTTACAAAAATGTATGTACGTCTGTCTGTCTCTCTTAAAAGAAAACAAACTACAAAAGAACCTCAGAATACAGAAAAAAAGGAATTTGTGCCTATTTAATGATAATTTGACACTCTAGATATCATTTTTCTTGACAGCCATAAAACATTTACATGCACATGCATGTCTGTCTGTCCGTCCGTCCGTCCATCCAACACATCAACATCATTAACATTACTTGCTCTCAGGCGTTATTATTCAAAAGAAAATTTTTAAATAAAAAGCAAATGGAATTAAACAAAACCGAAGAAGAAGATAAATAATAAATTTAAACATTCTTTTAACCATTCATTTATATGTGTTTCCCTTGAGTCATCATCGTCATTATCATCATCATGATCATAGATAGATAGTTTTTTTTTTCAATAATTTTTCGTTCGTAATAATAACCTTTCATGTGTGTTCTTATTACAACATGACATTTATGTTGTTGTTTTTTTTTTTTCTCATTCTCTTTAAGGTTAAACTATTGAGGCATTAGTTTTTCCTCATTTTTGCCATTTTTTAATTGATTAATTTTGTTTCTGTACTTTTAATGACAATCGGAGAGAGTAAAACCAAATGAATGAATCGACTCTTGCTCGACTTGTGGTGTGGCAAAACAGGAAATAAAATCATTTTGTTTGGTTTTTCAAGAATAACAATAAAAAAATGTAAATTTATTTTAGTAAATATTGTGTTCTTTTCAGAATTGTTATGAGAATGATAATAATTATGACAGTTGTCATTGTATTGATGAAATCATTGATTTTTTAAATGTTTTATCGCAATTTGTTATCAGATATTAGAACATTGATAGTTAAAACCTTGAGTTAAATTTCTTTTTGATTTTAAAAAAAAAACAAACTTTGACTAATTTCGAAATTTTTGAACTTAAGTTCGAATTTTCGAAATTGTTGAAAATTTAAATGTTTCAACTAAATTCAGCTAATGATTCATAATACCGATGAAAATTAAGATTTCTGTTTAAAAATTTGTATTTTTTACGAATTTCGAAATTTTCGAACTTAAGTTCGAATTTTCGAAATTGTTAAAAATTCTTATTTTCCATCTAATATGGATAAATTGGTATTAAATTCTTAAAAATAATGATTTCTGCTTAAAATCTAAAGGTTTTATTAATTTCGAAATTTTCGAACTTAAGTTCGAATTTTCGAAATTGTTTAAAATTCTTATTTTTTATCCAATTTTGGATAGTTATTCATAAAACCTTCCAAAACTACGAATTCTGGTAAAAAATTAAAATAATTGCGGGTTTTAAAATTTTCGAACTTAAGTTCGAATTTTCGAAATTGCTGAAAAGTTCATATTTTTATCCAATTGTGTGTAGTTACTTATAAAACCTTTCAAAATTATGAATTGTGGTCTAAATCTTTAATTTTTGTTAATTTCGAAATTTTCGAACTTAAGTTCGAATTTTCGAAATGACTTAAAATTCATAATTTTCATCCAAATTTAAGTAATTATTCATTTATCCAGTTCAAAATTATGATTTTTGTTCAAAATCGTTAATTTTTGCTACTTTCGAAATTTTCGAACTTAAGTTCGAATTTTCGAAATTGTTGAAAATTCATAATTTTCATACAAATTTAAGTAATTATTCATTAAACCGATTCAAAATTATTATTTTTGGTCTAAATCTTAAGTTTTTTGCTAATTTCGAAATTTTCGAACTTAAGTTCGAATTTTCGAAATTACTTAAAATTCATAATTTTCATCTAAATTTAGGTAATTACTCATATAACCGGCCAAAATAATGATTCCTGGTCTAAATCTTTAATTTTGGTTAATTTCGAAATTTTGGAACCTAAGCTCGAATTTTCGAAATTACTCAAAATGCATAATTATCATAAAAATTTAAGTAATTATTCATTAACCCAGTTCAAAATTATGATTTTTGGTCTAAATCTTTTGTTTTTACTAATTCCGATATTTTCGAACTTAAGTTCGAATTTTCGAAATTACTGAAAATTCATAATTTTCATCTAAATTTAAGTAATTATTCATTAAAAAATTTCAACATTATGATTTTGTCTAAATCTTAGGTTTTTGCTTATTTCAAAATTTTTGAACTTAAGTTCGAATTTTCGAAATTCATCAAAATTATAAAATTTTTGCAAAATTTCCATTCAAACATGATAACACATTAATTTTTAAAGATTTTTCATAAAAAAATCAAATTCCGAAATTTTCGAACTTAAGTTCGAATTTTCAAAATTCATCAAAATTGTAAAATTTTTGCAAAATTTCCATTCAAACATGATAACACCTTAATTTTTAAAGATTTTTCATAAAAAAATCAAATTTCGAAATTTTCGAACTTAAGTTCGAATTTTCGAAAATGCTTGAAATTGATATTTTATGACAATATTATCATGCTTATTTAGAAAATTAAGGTAAATGATGATTTTTTGAAAGATTTCTGGTCCAATTTAGATTTTTTTTTTAATTTCAAACTTTTATTCGATTAATCGTATATTTTTCATATTAGTTTTGAAATTTTTGAACATAATTTTAAATTGTATCTAAGCTTTTGAAATGTTCCAATTTGTAGCTTATCTTGGTTAAATTTTGTAATGAATTCAAAGTGAAATCCTTAAATACGGATTTATTTATATGGGTATTTCCATATAGTTTCCAAGAATTTACAAAAATTTTAAAATATGTATAAAATAATTTTAAAAATTTCAGCTAAAGAAAATTTGGTTTAACCTTTTATTTATTTCCCCAAATTTTTCATACAAAGCGGAAATTTAAAATGTTAATGAAATCATTTAAACAAAACTAAATCATAATTGACACGTAAATGACAATATTTCCTAGATGAGTAAATTTTTCAAAGATTATTCACATCGAAACGTAATACAAAACCACCATTTAACCAATGAAAAGAAAAAACCCTGTGTCAACATAAACTAGAACAGGGTCAAACACAAGGATTCATTTATAAAAGAGGTCAATACAATATAAAAACGAATATTGACAAACTTTTATTTTACTTTTTTTTTCGTTGTTGTTGTTATTATTATTATATTTATTTCTTCATATCAAGGAAATAAATTTAATAAACTTGAATTATGAAAAAAAAAGAAATAAATATGAATGAATGATTGACTGTGTAATAATTGATTAACCTTTACAACAGTCGTCATACACATATACACACGTTTATAGTGTATCTAAGTTACAAATATGGAAATGCCCATATTGTAAATACAAGATTAATGAGTTTTTATCACTTATGAAATGTCTGAATAGACTAAAAACACTCTTTTTATTCCTACTCACAGTCACTATCAATCTCTCTCTGTCTCTCTCTTTCCCAGTCACCTACCTTTAAGGTGTATTTGGCTGCAATTGAGTAGAGTGTGTTGTTGTAGTAAGTAAATGTTAAAACAAATGAAAACATTATTGCAAAATGATTTTATTGTAAAAAGATACAATAACAACAAGGTAGGCAAGTCAATATTAACAGTAATGTTAATGTAGTGCTTTTAGCAAATAATAACAATCTTTGGTTTTTGAACATTTAAAAAATTTACCAAAAATTATTAATTTTCATTATTTTTATTGGAAAATTACTTTATATTCCAAATGTGCATTAAAATTTAAATTTTTTCGTATTTTGAAATTTTCGAACTTAACTTCGAATTTTCGAAAATGTTAGAAATTTATATATTTATTGAAAAATCTTGTTTAATTTAAGAAATTACATAAAAATTTTTAAAATTTTTATAATTTTATTGAAAAAATTGTCATAAAATGTTTAATTTTATGACAATTTTATCGTTATTTTTATACGAAAATTACTTTTTAATGCAAATTCGCTTTAAAATTTAATTTTTTTTCGAACTTCTTTAATGTTCGAAAATTGAAAAAAATTTATTAAAATGTTTAATTTTCGTTATTTTTATACGAAAATTACTTTATAGTGCAAATTCGCTTAAAAATTTAAATTTTTTCGAACTTCAAAATTTTCGAACTTAATTTCGACTTTTCGAAAAATTAAAAAATTAAAATTTTTATTGCAAAATTTTGTTTAACGTAAGAGATTTCATAAATATTTGCAAAAATTTTATAATTTGTTTGAAAATTTTGATGTTCGAAAATTTAAAATTTATAAGTTTTGGTTAGCAAAAATGCCTTTAAGAACAATTTTATATCGAGTAACTTAACTCTGCTAATTTTGAAATTTTCGAATTTAATTTCGAATTTTCGAACATTAAAAAAATTTGCCTAAAACTTGAAATTATCAAGTTTAAGTCACTAAATGTTTATATAACTACAATTTTCTATCTAAAAATTGAATTTTACTAATTACGAATTTTTCGAACTTAAGTTCGAATTTTCGAAAATTGAAAAATTTACGATTTTCAAATATCTTAATAAAGCAAAAATTATGAAATTCTACTGAAAAATTTGATGTTTGAAAATTTTCGAACTTCTGAAAATTTGCCTAAATATTGAGATTTTGAAATTTTAAAAACTAAAACTTTGCCTAAAATCAATATTACGCCTAAAAATTTAATTTTTCAAATTTCGAGTTTTTCGAACTTAAGTTCGAATTTTCGAAAATTGAAAAATGTAAATTTTTTCTTCTAAATCTTTATAGAATTTATGTCAATACCTTAATATAATGAATATAATACAAAGATTTCTTAATTTTACTTAAAATTTGTATGTTCGAAAATTTTCGAACATCAAAAAAATTTAACCTGAGGTCTATAAATTTGTTAGTTTTTATCAATGAACAACTTTAAAATGAATTTCTGTTTTTAAAATTAGGTTTTTTTAAAGTTAGAATTTTTCGAATTTTCGAAAATTGAAAAAAAAACTTACGTTTTTTCTTCCAAAAACTTAAAGTATTAATGTGAATACCTTAATATAGTCAAAAATTGCTTAATTTTACTGAAAAATTTCATGTTCGAAAATTTTCGAACTTCGAAAAAATTTGAAAAAAAAAACTTAAAATTTATAAGTTTTGTCATTAAAACTTGGTTTAAAGGCAATTTTCTACTTTAAAACTGCTTTTTACTAATTTCAAATTTTTCGAACTTAAGTTCGAATTTTCGAAATTTTCCAAGAACTTCCCTTTTTCTTCCAAAAACTTTAGGAGTTTACGAGAAAACCTTAATTTAGCCGAAAATTACTTAATTTTACTGAAAAATTTCATGTTCGAAAATTTTCGAACTATGAAAAAATTTGAAAAGCCTAAAATTTTGTAAGTTTTAGTCCCTATAACCTGGTTTAAAGGCAATTTTCTACTTTAAAACTGTTTTTTGCTAATATCGAATTTTTCGAACTTAAGTTCGAATTTTCGAAATTTTCCAAAAATGTCGGGTTTCTTCTAAAAACACGAGGAATTTATACGAATACCTTAATTTAGGCAAAATTTACTTAATTTTACTGAAAAATTTCATGTTCGAAAATTTTCGAACTTTGAAAAAATTTGAAAAAAACTGAAAATTTATAAATTTTAGTCTCTATAATCTGGTTTAAAGGCAATTTCCTACTTTAAAACTTTTTTTTTTGCTAATTTCGAATTTTTCGAACTTAAGTTCCAATTTTCGAAATTTTCCAAAAATGTCGGGTTTCTTCTAAGAACATGAGGTATTTATGCGAATACCTTAATTTAGGCAAAATTTGCCTAATTTTACTGAAAAATTTCATGTTCGAAATTTTTCAAACTTCGAAAAAATTTGAAAAAACCTAAAATTTGTAAGTTTTAGTCCCTATAACCTGGTTTAAAGGCAATTATCTACTTTAAAACTGTTTTTTTTTGCTAATTTCGAATTTTTCGAACTTAAGTTCGAATTTTCGAAATTTTCCAAAAATGTCGTTTTACTTCAAAAAATTTAAGGAATTTATGTGAATACTTTAATTTAGGCAAAATTTACTTAATTTTACTCAAAAATTTCATGTTTTCGAACTTCGAAAAAAAAATTTGAAAAAACTTAAAATTTTTAAGTTTTAGTCATTAAAACTTTGTTTAAAAGCAATTTTCTACTTTTTTGCTAATTTCGTATTTTTCGAACTTAAGTTCGAATTTTCGAAAATATTAAAAATAGAAGTTTTCAGTTTTTAACTAAATATTAGGGAAATTTGCTTAATTTCTTAGAAAAATGTAATGTTCGAAAATTTTCGAACAAGTGAAATTTATCTTACAAATTTTGTTCTAAAGAAAAAACTTTTAATTCTTTTGATTTTTAGCCTTGAAACAATTGACATCACTAACTATCATAAGTATTGGTAATAAATTATCTCCCTTGAGGCCTCTCTATCACTACCTCTCTCTTTCTCTCTCTCCCTTTTTGGCTTTTTATTACCTTTAACTCATTATCACAAATGTTTTGTTTTGGGTGATTGCTTTTTCATAACTTTTCCACATGTTTGTAACACATACTCTCTCACTCTTGCGCGCGCTCTCTCTCTCTCTTCCTTGAGTTATAAATTTAAGGAATTTATGCTCTCGACCTCTGTTAGTGAGTATACTAGAGCTATTAGTAGACATATACTCTTTTATTAAATTTTGTTGTAAAAAAAATGATTTCGCCATAAACATTTTGTTACACATTTTAGACATGTGAATGTTGAATCAGCAGCTACAGCAACAACTACAAAAAAAACCTTAAGAAAAACAAAAACAAACTTAAATAAATAAAATAAATGTGAAACGAGGAAACATTAACTAAACAGCAATAACAATAAAAACAACTACAACAAATATTAGCAGCAGCAGCAAAAGTAGAAACAAAAATTTAAATCGAAAGCCAACCAAACCAGCTCTTTATAAAATATTTAAGTATTTTTTTTTTAATTTTTTTGCTTGATGTTTGTAAGTGTATGTTTGAGAGTATCTGTGTGTATTTTAAGGCTAAATGTATGAGTAAGTATGTGTGTGAGTATGTGTGTAGTGAGTATCTGTAGCACTGAGTGTTTGTATTTTAAATTATATATTGAGCTGAACATAACGTGTGTTAACTTTTGATTATCATACATTTAGTTTATTATTAACTTTCGTACTGTTAGCATCGTGCGCTGGTTGTGTGTAGAACGATCTTTTCAGTTCGTTTATAATTTTTTTCTTTCAAATTGAAAATTAACAAAAAATTGTTTTTTGTTTTCCAAAGAAATTAATTCAACGTGAATATTTTACGTGTGTTTTCTTCTTCTCTGTTGCTTTTTATATAGTTAATAAATAAATTGTCATAATAAATATTTTATTATAAAAAAAAATTTAACAAAATCTATTTACGTTTAGTGTTTTATTCAATAAAAAGTTTTAAGCAAAAATTTAAAAAAAAAAATCTAAAAATTTTAAGAAAAAATTTATAAAAATTTTAAAAAAGTTTAATAAAACAAAAAAATTTTATAAAAAAAAGTTTTTATTCTTTAAAATAAAAGAAATTTATAAATTTAAACAAAATTATGAAAATTTTTTAAAAATAAAAAAACCCAAACTAAAGAGTTTCATTTAAATTATTAACAAAAACAAATTTTAAAACTTAATAAAAAAATTAAGTACAAAAATTAACAAGATTAAATTTTAACGAAAAAGAAAAAAAAATACAATTTTAAACAAAACAAATTTAAAATTTCAAAATAAAAAAAAATTTAACAAAAAGTAAAGTGATGTTAAGAATTTTATAAAATTTTGAATTTAAAAAAAAAAATCCCTTAAAAATTAAAAAAAAAGTGTTGTGCTAAAGAAAAAACAAAAAAACCCCTTTACAAATATATAAAAGAAAAAAAAAAGAAAAGAAAAATTCCTTTAGAAAATCTAAAAATGTTTGATCCCTTTGTGAAAATAAAGAAAAAGCAAAATATTGTGGTCAATGATTTAGAATCAATAGAAATAGTGGATGATTTAAATGAGAATTCTTCGGATTCGGATAATGATTGTTGCTGTTTAACACCGCCCCCTACAGCAGCTAACACACCCACAACACCCAAATCTCCTGCCACAGCAACTACAACAACGGCGGCGGCCACAGCAGCAGCCGCAGTACAAGCCATTGCTAATGAATTAGCCGCCTCTACCAGCAAAGCCTCAAGTACAAATGCAGCAGCAACATCCTCTTTAAATTTAAACAATTGTAGTCGTTTGCAACAATTAATAGCAGCACCGCCTATAATACAAACCACTCATCATCACCAGCAGCAGCAGCAGCAACAACAACAGCAATTGAATACACCACCCACACCACCGCCCTCTACACCACCAACACCTGCCTTACATAGATCGGAAATATTGCAACAACATTTACAGTCAGCCTGCAGCAATACAAAGGCCCATCTTAGCCCTTCACAACCTTCGGTATTACAACAACATTTGGGTCATTTGCCTACACAAGAAAGACCAAATTTACAAACTTTAACCCGTCATTTAACAACAACTGCAACACCTGCCTCTTCTCAATATTCTACTCTAAGCCAGCAATTGTCCTCCTCTTCCTCCTCCAGCTCATCTTCAACTTCTGCTAACAGCGGCTCCTTGTTGCAAGAAGTTTTTTCTAACCACAATTTACAAAATGTATTAAAAAGACAAAGTTCCTCAATAAGCAACGCGAGTACAAATTCTTCAACGTCTTCTTCTTCCTCTTCCTACTCTTCTTCGTCGTCTTCTTCTGCTGCTAGCACCACGGTCTCTTCTAATACAAATTCTACTTTAAGAAGTTTGGTTTCAAATCCCTCTTCTTTGATAACATCAAGTACAACTTTAAATAGTATTATAGCAAATCGTTTAAATTCGCCGCCAGCTTTAACCCACCATCATCAACAACAACAACAGCAACACTTAACTACCAGCCCTGCGAATTCCTCTAATACACCCACAGGGGGAGCAGCAACCTCTTCTTCATCCTCCTCCTCCTCTTCCGCTTCGTCTTCTTTATATCATCAGCAACATTCCGCTTTAACGAATTCTATAACCCATCGTATACATCAATCAATACGCCGACATTTAAATCAACAACAAAATCAAGCCTTGGCCACAAGTCAGCAGCAACAGCCAGTAGCTGCTCAACAACATCATCAGCATCAAAGAAGTCAACAACAGCAGCAGCAACAAAATTCTCAATTACAGCATCATCATCAACATCATCATCAGCATCATTCTTCGTCTTCGCAGCAGCAACATTCCTCTTCTAACGGATCTTCTTCTTCCTCCTCTTCTTCATCATCCTCTTCTTCTTCTTCAAATAACAATAATAATAATAATAACAATTCAACAAATTCTCCTTTATGTGTAGTATTATTGGTTAAATGTCCAAATTCTAAAGAATATTGTAATGCTTTACAACAGCAAAACAACAACAATCAAAATCAATTAATAAATCCCAATCCTGCAAGTGTAACTCAACAACAACATAACCACAACAACAACAACAATCATCACCACCAGCAACACCATCAACATCATCATCATCACCACCAACAACACTTACATTGCTGTGATAATAAAAGGTAATAAAAACAACAAATACTTTTTTTACTCTTAAAATATTTGCTCTTTTTTGTTAAGAGAGAGAGCATAAAAAAACACTCTTTTTCTTATACTTATAAAAGGGATTTTTTGTTGTTGTTGAAAGGCAAGAAAGCTTTGCTTTGTAAAGTAAACGAATATTTAATTTAATTCATTAGTTTTTTACTTAAAAAAATTACTTTTTTTAAATATATTTTAAAAATTAAAAAAAATCAAAATTAGTTTACTTTATAAACTTAATTTGTTTGTTGAAATAACTACAAAATTTCTTTTAGTTTTTTTAAAAAAAAATTTTTCAGAAAAAAATTAAAAAAAAAATTCTAAATATTAATTTTTCTTAAATTTCTAGCA
The DNA here is from genome assembly GCF_015586225.1 of Lucilia sericata. Classification (NCBI taxonomy): domain Eukaryota; kingdom Metazoa; phylum Arthropoda; class Insecta; order Diptera; family Calliphoridae; genus Lucilia; species Lucilia sericata. Next base: position 72,757 of record NW_023995368.1, on the reverse strand, counting down.
AATTTTTGAAATATTTATAAATTTAGAAAAATTTATTGTGCCAAAAGAAAGTTTATTACAAAAACTAATTTCGATTTTTTTAAAACTCAACATTTTTTAAAAATATTAAATATTTTTTTAAATTTTTCAAAAATTTCTTCATATTTTTTTTATTTTTTCCTTTTTTTACGAAAATTTCTTTTCAATTTTTTATTAATTTTTCCGTGGTTTTCTTAAACCTTATAAAAGTTAATAAGATAAACTAATTTAAAATCTTAAAATTTTTTAAAAAATCCTTATTTTGATTTTTTTTTTTTAAATTTCCCACTTTCCACATTATATATTTTCTTAACATTTTTTTGTTTATTTTGTCACAAACTAGTTTTCTAAATTTCCTTTCAATTATTAACAATCCCACACCTCTCATCACAATAATTTACTCTACTCTACTTTACAGCCTGTTATTAATACTTTTTGTTGTTATTTCTCCTATAATTCTTGTTGTATTTAGTTAAGTTTTAATGTGGTTGTTGTTGTTCATCTCCTAGTTTTTTTTTTCTTTTTTGTGAAAAAAAGTTTAGCTCAGCCTAAAAAAGCACTAAATAAATGTTGACACACTTTTTCCTTAACACTCTTACATCCGTTCATATACATACATAGATATGTATATCCGTGTTATATGTATGTGTTTGTATGTATGTAGGTTTGTTTGTATTTTACTCTCTATTAAATGTTGAGGCGGTTGTGGTTGTTGCTGGTTTATTTAGTTAAGTTTTGGTAATATTTATTCCTTGTTATCAAAGGAATATGTAAAAGAAAAGAGAGAGTGGAGAGAGAGGAAAGTTTATTTTGAGACCATATGTAGCATCAGGCATGGAAAATTATGTATTATAGTACTTTTTAAAAGTAAAAAGTATCACAGTACATCCTCGACATATGATTGGTTATGCCAAAAACTAGTCCATAGACTAGTTCATAGACCAGTCCACGGTCTCGCACTAGACTATTCCATAAACTAGTAGATATACGTTAGACTAATACATAAACTAGTCAATAGACCATAGACAAGTCAATAGATTAGACAATATACGATTCCATATACTAATTGATAGACTGTAGACTAGTCTATAGACTTGTCTATAGACTGATCAATAGACTTGTCCAAAGACTAATCAATAGGCTAGTCCATAGACAAGATAATAGATTAGACAATACCCGATTTCATAGACTCCTCGTTAGACTGTAGACTAGTCAATACACTAGTCTATAGACAAGTCAATAGATTAGACAATACACGATTTTTCATAGTCTATAGACTAGAGCATAGCCTAGTCTATAGACTAGAGCATAGACTAGTCTATAGACTAGAGCATAAACTAGTCTATAGACTAGAGCATAAACTAGTCTATAGACTAGAGCATAAACTAGTCTATAGACTAGAGCATAAACTAGTCTATAGACTAGAGCATAAACTAGTCTATAGACTAGAGCATAGACTAGTATATAGACTAGAGCATAGACTAGTCTATATACTAGAGTAAAGACTAGTCTATAGACTAGAGTAAAGACTAGTCTATAGACTAGAGTAAAGACTAGTCTATAGACTAGAGTAAAGAAAAGACTAGTCTATAGACTAGAGTAAAGACTAGTCTATAGACTAGAGTAAAGACTAGTCTATAGACTAGAGTAAAGACTAGTCTATAGACTAGAGTAAAGACTAGTCTATAGACTAGAGTAAAGACTAGTCTATAGACTAGAGTAAAGACTAGTCTATAGACTAGAGTAAAGACTAGTCTATAGACTAGAGCATAGACTAGTCTATAGACTAGAGTAAAGACTAGTCTATAGACTAGAGTAAAGACTAGTCTATAGACTAGAGTAAAGACTAGTCTATAGACTAGAGTAAAGACTAGTCTATAGACTAGAGTAAAGAGTAGTCTATAGACTAGAGTAAAGACTAGTCTATAGACTAGAGTAAAGACTAGTCTATAGACTAGAGCATAGACTAGTCTATAGACTAGAGCATAGACTAGTCTATAGACTAGAGCATAGACTAGTCTATAGACTAGAGCATAGACTAGTCTATAAACTAGAGCATAGACTAGTCTATGGACTACAACATATACTAGTCTATAGACTATAGCATAGACTAGTCTATAGACTAGAGCATAGACTAGTATAGACTAGCATAAACTAGTCTATAGACTAGAGCATAAACTAGTCAATAGACTAGAGCATAGACTAGTATATAGACTAGAGCATAGACTAGTCTATAGACTAGAGTAAAGACTAGTCTATAGACTAGAGTAAAGACTAGTCTATAGACTAGAGCATAGACTAGTCTATAGACTATAGCATAGACTAGTCTATAGACTAGAGCATAGACTAGTCTATAGACTAGAGCATAGACTAGTCTATAGACTACAGCATAGACTAGTCTATAGACTACAGCATAGACTAGTCTATGGACTACAACATATACTAGTCTATAAACTAGAGCATAGACTAGTCTATGGACTACAACATATACTAGTCTATAGACTATAGCATAGACTAGTCTATAGACTAGAGCATAGACTAGTCTATAGACTAAAGTATAGACTAGCATAAACTGGTCTATAGACTAGAGCATAGACTAGTCTATAGACTAAAGTATAGACTAGCATAAACTGGTCTATAGACTTAAGCATAGACTAGCATAGACTGGTTTATAGACTAGAGCGTAGTCTATAGGCTAGAGCACAGACTAGTCTATAGACTAGAGCATAGACCTGTCCATAGAATAGAGCATAGACTAGTCTATAGACTAGATCAGATATGTCAATAGTTTAGACAATGGACGATTCCATAGACTAGTTCAGAGTCTACAGAGTAATCAATAGACTAGTCAATGGGTCAATTCAAAGGCCAATAGGTAAAAAGCTTAAAAGTTATTTAGTACTTTTATCCCTAAAAGAAAGTGCTATTTTTGGTAAAAGTTTGATTGAAGTCGAAAATTCAGTTTTCCATGCCTGAGATGTATGTTCTACACTAAATTAAATATCTCTTTTTTGTTTAGTCCTTTTTGTTTATCACTCGAATTGTTGTTGTTGTTAAGCTTAAAATGGCCTTTTTTGTAGGTTGTGAGGTCAAATCTATAAGAATGACAAGAACGACAATGATTTTCTTTTTTTTTAAATTTTAATCAACAAATGTTTAATGTACACATGAGAATGTGAGAGAGTATAGGTGGGTTTTAATGTATGACATTTTACTTATATGTGTGTGTAGGTTTATTTAACCTCAATTTGAATTTAGATTAAATATAATTTTTTTTCCTTATTTCCCTTTACGTTCTCACACTCTTGTTCAAGTTGTGGCAAGGAAATAGGAAGTGTTAAGGATTTTAACTAAAGTAAAAAATTTTTGCAAAAAAAAATCTTGTCATAATGTTAGAATAAATTGCGTTAAATATAAGGGAGAGGCCGGGCCTAAAACGCCCTTTACATTTTAATTTCCTAGCAAATATTTAACCTAAATTTAAACAATTGTTATAATATTATATAAAAAGGGGGACATTTTTAACCCCCAAAAATTATTTAAATTTTTTTTAAAATTATTTACAGGAAAGATTTCATATTTTACAATGAAATTTTTAACATTTTTCAAATTGTTTTTCCTGTCTTTTTTTTGTCTAAATTTATATCTTAAATAACCTTTATAATATACATTTATTATGTTAGTTTTAACTTAATATTATATTTATTATAAAATCATTAACATTTACTGTTAACTAAATGTATTTCCTTATTATTTTAAGGTTAACATTTTAGCCTTCAAATTGTTTTTTTAATTACTAGTTCTCACAGTCTAACTCTCTAGTAACAGCCTTCAGATAAATGTTAAACTATAAAATGTTTAACTAACATTTACCGTTAATTTTATGTTATTATTAACATTTTTAAATCATTAATGTTTACTTAACATTTATAAATGAAAATGTTAACTTAACATTTGTTTAACATTTACAAACATTTCTATTTGCAATTTGAAATAAAACATTCTTTATAATTAAGCTTTCGGAAAGCTTTATAATTAAGCTAATTTAGAATTATGAAAATTCTTTATAATTATGCTTACTTAAAGCTTTATAATTAAGCTAATTTTGAATTATGAAAAATAAAAAATTTTTATGTGCTTAAATTTTTAATTTTTTTTATTAAGCTTTACGAAAGCTTTTTAATTAAGCTAATTTTGAATTTTGAAAATTATACAAAATTATCTGGTTTTTAATTTTTAATTATTTGTTTAAATATTATCGTAAATATTTTAAGCTTTAAAGCTTTATAAACAAAAATTATTATAATGCTATATGCAAGCTTTTTTATTAAGCTTATTTTGAATTTTGAAAAATATAAAAAATTTTGGGTTTTTGTATTTTTAATTATTCATTTAAATGTTATCGTAAATATTTTAAGCTTTAAAGCTTTATAAATAAAAATTATTAGTAGGCTATTAGAAAGCTTTTTAATTAAGCTAATTTTTAATTTTAAAAAATATTACAAATTTTGAGTTTATAAATTTTTAAATATTTATTTAAATGTTATCGTAAATATTTTAAGCTTTAAAGCTTTATAAACAAAAATTATTATAATGCTATATGAAAGCTTTTTTATTAAGCTTATTTTGAATTTTGAAAAATATCAAAAAATTTGGGTTTTTGTATTTTTAATTATTTATTTAAATGTTATCGTAAATATTTTAAGCTTTAAAGCTTTATAAATAAAAATTATAAGTAGGCAATTAGAAAGCTTTTTAATTAAGCTAATTTTGAATTTTGAAAAATATTAAAAATTTTGAGTTTATAAATTTTTAAATATTTATTTAAATGTTATCGTAAATATTTTAAGCTTTAAAGCTTTATAAACAAAAATTATATATGCTATATGAAAGCTTTTTTATTAAGCAAATTTGTAATTTTAAGAAATAAAACAAATTTTAAATTTTTATATTTTTTCTATTTGTTGGAAACTTTATCGTAAATATTTTAAGCTTTAAAGCTTTATAAATAAAAATTATTTTTAGACTATAAGAAAGCTTTTTAATTAAGCTAATTTTGAATTTTGAAAAATATACAAAATTATGGGTTTTTTAATTTTTAATTAATTATTTAAATGTTATTGTAAATATTTTAAGCTTTAAAGCTTTATAAACAAAAAAGTTTTTATGCCTTTGCAAAGCTTTTTAATTAAACTAATTTTGAATTTTGAAAAATGTAAAAATTTTTGGGTTTTTGCATTTTTTATCTTATGTTGAAACGTTATCGTAAATATTTTAAGCTTTAAAGCTTTATAAATAATAATTATTATTAGGCCATAAGAAAGCTTTTTAATTAAGCTAATTTTGAATTTTGAAATATATAAACAAATGTGTGTTTTTAAATATTTAATTTGTTTTTTAAACTTTCTCGTAAATATTTTAAGCTTTAAAGCTTTATAAACAAAAATTATTTCTATGCCATAAGAAAGCTTTTTAATAAAGCTAATTTCGAATTTTAAAAATTATAAAAAATTTTGAGTTTTAAAATTTTTAATATTTTTGTAACTTTATGGTAAATATTTTATGCTTTAAAGCTTTATAAACTCTTAAAAAGCTTTTAAATTTAGCTAATGTTGAATTTTGTTTTATTTTAATAATTCTTTAGTTTTTCCTTATTTTATCAATATTTACTTCAGTTTTATCTAACTTATTTATTAAATCAAAAACTATATGTTTTCATACGTGCTCATTTTCATTTCCCCATTTTTTTGGTTTCAATGCTAAATTTTACGTAAAAAATATAATCTGCATACAAAATTTTTATTTAATTTCCCTATACAGTATAATAATTATTGACCTTATCAAGGGTTTATTAATGTTTTAATAAATTTATCTTTTTTTTTGTACTGATAACGCACGCTCTCAAGTACTTGACTTTTTAATTATTTCATTTCGTTAAAGAACACACAACAACAGCAACAACTAATTATGATTCATTATTATTAAGCTTGAAACCTCGAAATTCTTGCTATTTTTTTTAAATTAAAATAAAAACCATATTGTTTTCTTTTTTTTTTTTCTTCGTTTAAAGCGAGTAAATGGGCAAAAAATAAAAGAAGATATGAAAGTACAAAAAACCACAAATAATAATAATAATACTTATTGCTGATATCAGCTAAAAAAGGGAGAGCATATAAGTGTATAAAAACTCTAGCACATGGCCTGGCCAAGGCAAAAGTACAACATTTTTAAATTTCATATTAAAAAAGTATAAAAACGCCAAACTAGATTATGAGATCAAAATTGAACAGAAATCATGTTTATTTATGTAAAAAATAACGTGATAAGTTTTAATAATTTAAATTTTTTTTATTAGGGGAAGTAATTTACATTTTTCTTTAATAAAAACTATTAAATAATAATAATAAAAACGTTATAAAAATATTATGAGATTAACTTTATTATTTAAATTTAGCTTTATCGTAAATTTTTTATTAAGTTTTTGTAAAAATGTTTTAAATTTGATTATGCTATATGAAAGCTAAATATTTAAGCTAATTTTGAATTTTGTTAAATTTTAAAAATTCTCAAAAATTTTTATAAATTTCATAAAATTTAACTTTATCGTAAATATTTTATAAAGTTCCTGTTTATTTTTGCAAAAATTAATTTTTCTATATTAAAGCTTGATATTTAAGCTAATTTTGAATTTTGTTAAATTTTAAAAATTTTCAATTTTTTTTTTAAATTTAACTTTATCGTAAATATTTTATTAAATTTTAGTATGAATTTACAAAATTTTATTTTGTTATATTAAAGCTTAATAATTTAGCTAATTTTGAATTTTGTTAAATTTTAAAAATTATCAAGATTTTTTAAAATTTAACTTTATCGTAAATTTTTTATTAGGTTCCCGTAAATTTTTTCAAAATTTTATTTATTTATATTTATGCTTAATAATTAAGCTAATTTTGAATTTTGTTAAATTTAAAATTTGATCAAAAATTTTTATAAATTTTTTAAAATTTAACTTTATCGTAAATTTTTTATTAGGTTCCCGTAAATTTTTTCAATATTTTATTTATTTATATTTAAGCTTAATAGTTAAGCTAATTTTGAATTTTGTTAAATTTAAAATTTGATCAAAAATTTTAATAATTTTTTCAAAATTTAACTTTATCGTAAATTTTTTATTAAGTTCCCCTAAATTTTTTCAAAATTTTATTTATTTATATTTATGCTTAATAATTAAGCTAATTTTGAATTTTGTTAAATTTAAAATTTGATAAAAAATGTTTATACATTTTTTAAAATTTAACTTTATCGTAAATATTTTATTAAGTTCCCGTAAATTTATTCAAAATTTTACTTTGTTATATTAAAGCTTGATATTTAAGCTAATTTGGAATTTTAGTAAATTTAAAAAATTTTAATAATTTTTTCAAAATTTTACTTTATCGTAAATTTTTTTATCAAGTTCCTGTATGAATTTTAAAAATTTTTCTTTTGCTATATTAAAGCTTGATATTTAAGCTAATTTTGAATTTTGTTAAATTTACAAAAAGCTCAAAAATTTCTTTATATTTTTTAAAATTTAACTTTATCGTAAATTTTTTATTAAGTTCCCGTAAATTTTTACAAAATTTTAGTTTGCTATATTAAAGCTTAATAATTAAGCTAATTTTGAATTTTGTTAAATATTAAAAATTCTCAAAAATTTTTATAAATTTTTAAAAATTTTACTTTATCGTAAATTTTTTATTAAGTTCTTGTATGAATTTTAAAAATTTTCTTTTGCTATATTAAAGTTTGATATTTAAGCTAATTTCGAATTTTGTTAAATTTTAAAAATTCTCCAAAATTTTCTTAAATTTAACTTTATCGTAAATTTTTTATTAAGTTCTTATAAGTTTTTCGAAAAATTAATTTTGCCATATTAAACCTAAACAATTAAACTAATTTTGAATTTTGATTAAATTAAATTTTTTCCATTTTTTATGGAAGTAAATTTTCAAATTTTCTAAAACAACACTACTTTTTTTGTAACCTTAATATGTTAAGGGCTGTTTTTTTTTTTTTTTTTTTTTTGTAGTTTTCTTCTTTTGTTTACTTAACTTTATGTCTTTTTTTATAACTGTGGTTTATAATCAAATAAATAATTGACCCATTTTGTGAATATGTATATGATTATGCTGTGAGTTAACCAAAAAAAAAATATATTTATAAGTACAAACAGCATGAAAAGAATTTTCTTTATTTTCAATAAATTTTTTTATATATACATACATATTTATATAATATGGTGTGTATGATTCCATATAGCAACAGATGTATGTTTGAATGAGTTCATATACATAAACTTGAAGAGACCTAGATATAAATATACATACACAGGCTCATCGTAAATACAATTAGTAATATTTGATGACCTAAAAAACTGATGACATAAATTAACCCTCAAAATACTAAATTAGAATGATATACAATGAGTTATATACGAATGTATACAAATAGTAGATATTGTTATTATTCTAATAAATACTACAATTTACACGGAAGTATTTTTCAATAGAAACGCACACATGAGATTATTATACATTCAAAGTTTTTTTTTTATTATTATGAATTTGCACTTGAGCAGATACATAAAAACACTCATACACACACACACATACAATTTAAAAACATTTCTATAACAACAACAAAATAGTAATTTTAGATCAAAAGGTTAATTAATTTCAAGTATTTTATACAAAAACAAAAAAAAATCTCATGATCTGTCAGAAATTTACAATTATTTCAGAAATATACATGTATGTGTTTAATAGGAAAAGCTCCCTTTAATTTGTCTCAGAAAATTAATTTTATTAAAATAATAATGAAATAAAATTACAAAAATCGTTTATAGCATTATCATCAACATCTATAAGTGCCTTCATTGTGGCTGGCTCTGCCTTCATCTGTACCATCACTTACATACGTACATTACTTATAAAGTAATCAAGTGAGTACATTAATAAATATTGAGGTCATTTATCAAGGAACTCTAGTAGTTGGACTTCTTTATAAGTTTTTCATATTCGCCCTATAATGTAAATTTTAGGTCAGTGTAAACATAAATGTTTCATATCAATGTCTATACAATTGTATTAAATTTTACCCCATAGTGTATTACATATTTTTCCATAACTTTTATTATATCTGTGTCTCTTTTAGTTTTATTCAAAAACCAAAATTTACAAAAATTCGAAAAAATTTCAAGAAAAAAAATTTGTATCTTTTTACTCGCACGTAGCGTCATCGCCATCACACCGTTTGGCTGTGTAGTTAGTCGTCGTAACACTGCACATACCGTTCAAAAAAACCAAAAAAAAAAAAACATTCATTACGACAGAAATTGTGAACTGAAATAAAAAGTAGACCATGACCTACAAAACACCAATAACATCCAAAAATATTATTACAATAAATGGAAACACACGCACAGCACAACAACACAACACTCAACACTCTCTATAAATAAACATTTACAACAAATTGTAGTTTTTGTTGTATTTTTTTCACTACACAATCAATTGTTTGTAATCAATTTTTTTTATGTTACATACATACTTACGATACATCTCTTTTAATTTTATTTTATTTCAAAACCATAAACCTAAAAACTTTATATTTATTTAAACATAAATAAAACATTAAACATAATTAGTTCATTTAGAGTGGTGAGGAGTAGGAGGGAGGGGAAGAAAATATTTACATGTTAAATAAAGTTATTAAAATGGATCCCCCCTTTTAATTTTATTTAGAATAGAAAATTACTTCATAAGTGTCGTAAATTGCTCGACATCTGAGCGTTTTTCTGTAAGAAAAGTTTAGACTATAGACTAGCCTATGGACTAGTCTATCGAATATACTAAACTATAGACTATACTATAGACTAGATTAAAGACTAGTCTAGTCTATAGTCTAGTCGACAGTCCAGTCTATGGACTAGACTATAGACTAGGTTATAGACTTACAGCTTAGACTATGGATTATACTATAGACTAAACTATAGACTAGACTATAGACTAGACTACAGACTAGACTAGACTATAGACTAGGTTATAGACTTACAGCTTAGACTATGGATTATACTATAGACTAAACTATAGACTAGACTACAGACTAGACTATAGACTAGACTATAGACTAGACTATAGACTAGACTATAGACTAGACTATAGACTAGACTATAGACTAGACTATAGACTAGACTATAGACTAGACTATAGACTAGACTATAGACTAGACTATAGACTAGACTATAGACTAGACTATAGACTAGGCTATAGACTAGACTATAGACTAGACTATAGACTAGACTATAGACTAGACTATAGACTAGACTATAGACTAGACTATAGACTAGACTATAGACTAGACTATAGACTAGACTATAGACTAGACTATAGACTAGACTATAGACTAGACTATAGACTAGACTATAGACTAGACTATAGACTAGACTATAGACTAGACTATAGACTAGACTATAGACTAGACTATAAACTAGACTATAGACTAGACTATAGACTAGACTATAGACTAGACTATAGACTAGACTATAGACTAGACTAGACTAGACTATAGACTAGACTATAGACTAGACTATAGACTAGACTATAGACTAGACTATAGACTAGACTATAGACTAGACTATAGACTAGACTATAGACTAGACTATAGACTAGACTATAGACTAGACTATAGACTAGACTATAGACTAGACTATAGACTAGATTATAGATTAGACTATAGACTAGACTATAGACTAGACTATAGAATGGACTGTAGACTAGACTAAGAATGGACTGTAGACTAGACTAAGAATGGACTGTAGACTAAACTATAGACTAGACTATAGACTAGACTTTAGACTAGACTTTAGACTAGACTATAGACTAGACTATAGACTTAACTATAGGCTAGTCTACAGTCCAGTCTTGACTGTGGATTAGACTTAGAATCAGATTAATATTCTATGAAAAGTTTCTCAGAATCGGAGCAATTTTCTATAGCAAAAGTTGCAAAGAATCTGAGCAATTTTCTATATAAAAAGTTTCTCAGAATCCGAGCAGTTTTCTATAGGAAAAGTTGCTCAGAATCCGAGCAATTTTCTGTAGGAAAAGTTGCTCAGAATCCGAGCAATTTTCTATAGGAAAAGTTGCTCAGAATCCGAGCAATTTTTTATAGGAAAAGTTTAGTCAGAAAAGTTGCTCAGAATCCGAACAATTTTCTATGGGAAAAGTTGCTCGCAATCCGAGCAATTTTTTATAGAAAAAGTTGCTCAGATTGAGAGCAGTTTTCTTAAGGAAAAGTAACTCAGAATCTGCAGAATTTTTTGAGAGAAAAGGTTGCTTTGAATCTGAGAAATTTTCTATAGAAAAAGTTTCTCAGATTGTGGGCAATTTTCTTATTAAAAGTTGCTAAGAATATGAACAATTTTCGATAAGAAAAGTTGCTCAGATTAAGAGCAATTTTTGATAGCAAAAGGTGCTCAGAATCAGAGCAATATACTTCAGGAAAAGTACTTGAGAATCTGAGAAATTTACTTTAGGGAAAGTTGCTTGGAATCTGAGTAATTTTCTGTAGAAAAAGTTGCTCTGATTGAGAGCAATTTTCTATAGAAAAAGTTGCTCTGATTGAGAGCAATTTTCTATAGAAAAAGTTGCTCTGATTGAGAGCAATTTTCTATAGAAAAAGTTGCTCTGATTGAGAGCAATTTTCTATAGAAAAAGTTGCTCTAATTCAGAGCAATTTTCTATAGAAAAGGTTGCTCTGATTGAGAGCAATTTTCTATAGAAAAAGTTGCTCTGATTGAGAGCAATTTTCTATAGAAAAAGTTGCTCTGATTGAGAGCAATTTTCTATAGAAAAAGTTGCTCTGATTGAGAGCAATTTTCTATAGAAAAAGTTGCTCTGATTGAGAGCAATTTTCTATAGGAAAAGTTGCTCTGAATCTAATCTTTGTTCTATAGTAAAAATAGCTATAGGAAAAGTTGCTTGGAATCTGCGTGATTTTCTACGGGTGAATTGGCTTAAAAACTGAGCAATTTTCTTTAGGAAATGTTACTTGGATTTAGCATTTCCCATAAAAGTGAATACATTTGTTTACTTTTTTAAACTTTAACTTGTTTGTTATTGTTGTCATTTAATTTATTTCTCTTTAATTAATTTCCCTTACTTTTTTGTTAGTTGCTCTTGAAAAATTTGAAAATAAATTGAGAACATTTTAAAACTAGTTTTTGTAATACGAATTAAAATAATTTCTAATACTCTTAACAAAATGTTGCTCTTAATTTGTGTTTATTAAGCAGTTATAGAGAAGTAAAGTAATCTGTGATTTTTTGTTAACAATAGTTTTTAAATGATCAAGCTTTATTTGATAAATAAGCTTAAGGCCCAAATAGACTACACAAGCGGCTTACCAAACATACTTTTTTCATTCACACACACATTACACAAACATTGCTCGCACAAACACCGATTTTTTCACGTTTTTGTGGACTTTCAAAGATACAGATGTCAATTTTTCTTAGAAATGTAAATTTTTTGAAAAATTTGTTATTATTGAATATAAACCATACAAATGGTTTGACAAAAATTCAATATGTTTGTGTAAAAATCAAAATTTTTTAATTTTTGTACAAGCAAACAGCAAGCATTTGTACAAACAGAAAACACCCTCATACACTATACAACAGGCTTGCACAAACGTAAAATATTGGTATGTTTGTCAAGCCGCTTGTGTAGTCTATTTGGGCCTTTAGCTTTTTTTAATTTAAATTTTTTTAATATTATGAAACACCTACACTTTTTTTATATTTATTTAAAATACTTTCTTACACTTTCTTTAGGGAGTTTTTATATTATATTTTTTTTTGGAGAAAGGTGGTAATTTATCATGTTTAACCTTTTTTTTCGAAAATATTTTATGGTTTTTAAACTATTTTAAAACAATTTTCAAATTTACGTAATAATAATATTGTTATAATTCACAATTTCTCTCTTATGAAAACATTAGAGAAAAAAAAAAAAAACTTTCATTTGTTTAAAAATTTTGTTTAATAAAAAAGTGAGAAATAATACAAGATTGCAACATGATTTAATTTAAAATAAAGTTTCATAGCGGATTATGTAAATTTTTCAAAGTGTTAAAAAAACTGATTATTTGGATGTTATTATATTTATTTAAATCATTAATATTTGCTTTTAGCAGTTGACTGCTTTTTAAAAAAAGGGAAATTGAGGACAAATTTCAAATTTAAATTAAGTTTTACTTGACATGTCATTTCCGTAATAATGTAAATAAACTTAAACTTTCAAATTAATATAAAAATTCATTGATCTGGGGGAAATTTGTTTTTCTCTTTAACATAAGACACAAAAAAAAAAGAAAAGAAAAATTATTTGGAAAAAAGTGAAATTTGTTTTTCTTTACAAAAACAAAAATTTTCCCCTCATTATTAGCTAAAACCAGCTGTTAGTTACTAATAGCTGAGATGGATCATGTTGTTCATAATAATGATGATCAGCATACAATTTCCATGCATTAGTTAATGAAAAAAATGAAAATAAAATGATGACTGAATAACTAAATGAAATTGAATTGTTTTGTTTTGAATGAATTTTTCGGTGATGCACTTTTACTCTATAAAAAATTGCTTACATTGGCAATAAAATTAAAATTTATAAAAAAAACAGTAAAAACAAATACGATCACTTTTTTTTTTCATTCATATCTCTGTTTATAAGTTGTATGTTTTTGGGAAAGTTTTTTTTTTTCAAAAAGAAAGTTTGTTTTAAATAATTCCTACATTCACTTAAACTTTAAAGGCTTTTGTCTTTATATTTTAATAATGATGATGGATGAGATTTTTTTTTTATTTTATAAAAAAAAGAAGGTGGGTGTTGAAAGCAAAAAAAAACTCAAGGGTTAAAGGTGTTTGCAATGAAAAATGTTTTACTTAAATATTTGAAAGTTTAACTTTTTAAACGTCAAGTTAAACAAAATCACTGATGTATACTTCCGCTTAAAATTGTGGTTTGTAATTACAGCAAAAACTATATAAAAATGAATGAACAACACTATCACAAAAAAGGGTGTGAATGAAGCACACAAATGACAATGTGAAAGGAAATCCTTTACGAAACCACAAAAAGGGATATAATTACCCACAAATACAAGGCAAAAAAAGCCAAAACAAAATATTTTATAAAAGAAGTCTTAAAGTTAACTTTTAAAGCAATCTCAAGTCAACTTACATCATAAAAAACTCATTAAATTTAATTTCCTATAGATTTCTGTTAAATTTATGATTTTTTTTCAAAGTTCTCGTAAATGTTAAAGTTATTTATTACAATTCTAATTAAGAAAATGTTACACAAAATGAAAGCTTTTAATTTAATTTTGTATTTTGTTAAATTTGTAAAAATTATTTTTTTTTCCAACTTATCGTAAATTTTTCAACTATAAACAATTATTTTTTAATAGAATTTTATGTAAATTATGAAATCTTTATTTTTTTACTAATTTTGATTTTTATTACATTTATGAAATTTTGCTTAAATAAAAATTTCAAAAATTTATCGTAAATATTAAAGCTATTTATAAAAGCTTTTTCGCGTAAATCTTTATAGCATATGAAAGCTTATATTTTTCTCTAATTTTGATTTTTATTAAATTTATGAAAATTTGCTTAAATAAAAATTTAAAAATTTATCGTAAATATTAATATTATTTGCAAGAGCTTTTTATAGAAATTTTTTATACCAAATGAAAGCTTTTATTTTTTACTAATTTCGAATTTTATTAAATTTATGAAAAATTACTTAAATAAAAATTTCAAAAATTTATCGTAAATATTAAAGCTATTTACAAAAGCTTTTTCGCGTAAATCTTTATAGCATATGAAGGCTTAAATTTTTCTTTAATTTTGATTTTTGTTACATTTGTAAAAATATGGCTTAATAAAAATTTCAAAATTTATCGTAAATATTAAAACTATTTGCAAGAGCTTTTCCATCTAAGTCTTTATAGCAAATGAAAGCTTATATTTTTCTCTAATTTTGATTTTTGTTAAATTTATGAAAATTTGTTTAAATAAAATTTTTCAAATTTATCGTAAATATTAAAACTATTTGCGAAAGCTTTTTATTGAAAGTCATTACACCGTGTGAAAGCTTATATTTTTCTCTAATTTCGAATTTTATTAAATTTATGAAAATTTGCTTAAATAAAAATTTCAAAATTTATCGTAAATATTAAAACTATTTACAAAAGCTTTTCGTAGAAATTCTTTACAGCATATGAAAGCTTAATTTTTTTGTTTAATTTATGAAATTTTGCTTAAATATTTAAAAATTTATGAAATTTTGCTTAAATAAAAATTTCAAAATTTATCGTAAATATTAAAACTATTTGCAAGAGCTTTTTATAGGAATCCTATTTAGCATATGAAAGCTTATATTTATCTCTAATTTCGAATTTTGTTTAATGTATGAAAATGTGTAAAAATATGAATATCGTAAATATTAAAACTATTTGCGAAAGCTTTTTATTGAATATCATTATACCGTGTGAAAGCTTATATTTTTCTCTAATTTCGAATTTTGTTAAATTTATGAAAAATTGACTTAAATAAAAATTTAAAAATTTATCGTAAATTTTTAAAATATTTACATTAAATTATAATAAAAAACTAATTATGCCAAAACGAAAGCCTGCATTTTTGTCTAATTTTGATTTTTATCAAAAGTTTAAAATTTTGTTAAAAATTTGCGTACACAAATTTATCGTAAATATTTAAAATACAAGTAATGAATTTTTCCATAAAATGTTTACATCTTATGAAAGCTTACATTTTATGCTAATTTTGATTTTTCTTTAATTTGAAATTTAATGAATTTAGCTAAATAAATTTTAATTTTAACTTAAATCAAAATTAAACTTCTCTTAAACTGTAAACTTTAGTTGAAAAAAAGAAATAAAAAACTCTTCTTTTAGTTCTCCTTCTTAAGCTCTTAATAAATGAGAACTTTTTTCTGTTTACATTTTTTTCTACAAACTAATGCAGTTTTTTTGTTTGTATATGTTTAACAGTAGTAGTATTTTGATTATTGTTATTGTTTTTAGATTTCACATGCGTTTTTTTATTAATTTTTGTTGTTGTTGCCTTAACATTATTGTTGGTTTTTAGGCTTTCTCGCTACTTTCTAAACAAAACAACTAATTTAAACCTCATTCCCTCAAAAGAAAAAGCTCTATGGTGGAAAGAAAAAGTGTAAAGTAGTGGATTGGATGAATGAATGAATTCAAAGAGGATGGAGTGTAGAAAATAAACAAACAAGACAGTAAACAACTACAACAAACCACATGAAATGTGTAACCTCACATTTATTTAGTTTTTTTCTTCACTTTGTCTTGTTGTTTTTGTTTGGACAAACGACACTTAAAGATTAACACAGATCGATATTATTAAAGTGAAATGTAAGTGAGTGTTTGTATACTCTTTTTCGTTATTGGAAAAGAAAGAAAAGAAATTTCACATTTTTTTATTTTGAAATTTATTTTTTTTGGGGTTAATAATTAAGAAAAGTGATTAAATTAAATTGATAAAAGAGGTTGCTTGCTGGCTTGATCACTTGATCACAGTGATGAAAAAAATGTAATGAACGATTATTTGGTGAAGTATTTAAACTTTTAAATATTTTTGAACATTTAGAAAGCTAGTACCTAGTTATATTTGTTATAAAACTGTTCAAATAACAATTTTTATAAATTTTTGTTGATCTCAGTTTAAAGCCTTAAGAATCTTTGTTGTCAACTTTTCATTTTTATCTAGATTTTTGTTCGTAGTCTAAGACACATTCCTTTTTTTTTTCTTCTGCTATATAAACATTTTTTTACAACACATAAACTTTCTCATCTTAAATACAAAAAATTTCTCTTTAAAATATTACAATAACAATAATATATTTTCCCCAAAAACATTTTCTTACAACTTTTACTTACTATCAAAAAACACTCGTTTGTTAGTTTGTCGAACAACAGCGACGATGAAAGCTTTAAACAACAACTATTGTCATACACTTTATAGTGGGTGTTTTAAAGCAACTACAACAACAACAAAATTATACCGGAAGTAAAAGAAGCTTGAAAAGAGAAAAAAAAATACATTTTCACATGTCAAATCACGATCATTCATCCTGGCACCACAGCTAACCGAAACGTAACGCCAAATCAAAACCAACCAAACAGCAAAAACAATAAAAGTTTATTAATAAATGCAATAACTTTTTTTTGCTTTTATCATCATTATGGCAAATAAATGGCCAACTGATTGCGCTCTCTCTCTTTCAGCCTGTGTGCATTAGTATAGTAATAGCAGGCCTGGAAAATTCAGTACTATAGCAATTTTTGACATAGAGCCAAGAAAGATATTTTCGGTAATTTTATGACTAAACTATAGTTTAGTCTATAGTCTAGTCTATAGTGTAGTCTATATTCTAGTCTATAGTCTAGTCTATAGTCTAGTCTATAGTCTAGTCTATAGTCTAGTCTATAGTCTAGTCTATAGTCTAGTCTATAGTCTAGTCTATAGTCTAGTCTATAGTCTAGTCTATAGTCTAGTCTATAGTCTAGTCTATAGTCTAGTATATAGTGTAGTCTATAGTGTAGTCTATAGTCTAGTCTATAGTCTAGTCTATAGTGTAGTCTATAGTGTAGTCTATAGTGTAGTCTATAGTCTAGTCTATAGTGTAGTCTATAGTCTAGTCAATAGTCTAGTCTATAGTCTAGTCTATACACTAGTCGATAGTCTATTCTCCAGACAAGTCTATAAAATAGTCTATAGTCTACTCTAGTCTGTAGTCTATAGTCTAATCTAGAGTCTAGTCTATCGTTTAGTCTGTACTCAAGTCTATAGTATAGTCTTTAGTATAGTCTAGTCTATAGTTAAGTCTATAGTCTAGTCTACAGTCAAGTCTATAGTCTAGTCTATCGTTTAGTCTGTACTCAAGTCTATAGTATAGTCTTTAGTATAGTCTAGTCTTTAGTTAAGTCTATAGTCTAGTCTATAATCAAGTCTATAGTCTAGTCTATAGTCTAGTCTGTAGTCTAGTGTATAGTCTAGTATATAGTCTAGTCTATAGTCTAGTCTACAGTCTACTCTATAGTCTAGTCTATAGTCTAATCTAGTGTCAATTGCTTTCTATTTATCCTATTTCAAAATTCCAATTTTCCATACCTGGGTAATAGTGATTGTATTAGCGTTAAAGTTTCTCTTCAGTTGTAATTCAGGTCTGAGTTGGGGAACAACTCTCGCGTCATCGTTTTTATTTCTTA
The DNA here is from genome assembly GCF_015586225.1 of Lucilia sericata. Taxonomy (NCBI): domain Eukaryota; kingdom Metazoa; phylum Arthropoda; class Insecta; order Diptera; family Calliphoridae; genus Lucilia; species Lucilia sericata. The sequence continues at coordinate 54,373 of NW_023995368.1, read as the reverse complement.
AGGACGGTCAGGCTTGTGCTTGTTGCTGGGCTTTCGACAGGATTACTTCTCACCCCGCACTAATTTAATGCACTACTTCGTATAACTGTTCTAAGTTATGCGTTGTCTTCATTAAACGCGTGCTTTCGTTTTACCTCAGAGTGAGGTTATGTATTTAACTGGTGGAGACCATAAAATACTCACGATATAACCTGGTGGAGACCATTTAAACTCAAATATTTACTGGTGGAGACCATTAAAACTCTAAAACGTTTTTCTGGTGGAGACCATTAATACTTTTGATGAAATTAAGTCCGGATGCTCCAACTTCCTATATGAAGGTATAGGTCGGTTGGTGGGGTTTTCTCTGGACAAACGTGTGATAACCTGGCAATATGAGTGCTTAATGTACCGCCATCCTAATCAAAACCCGAAAAAAAAAAAAAAAAAGTTTCTCTTGTTTCTCTGTATACATTTTGCTGCTTTGTTGTTGTTATTGTTTTGCCACTTTTACCCTTGTATAGCAGACTTTTCACGTGTTTGTTAGTTTATTTATGTTTTGTTTTTTATTGAAATTTAAATACAGCAATAACAACATCAAAACAATATACATATGTTTATGTCATTTATTTAATAGAGTATGCTATTTGTTGTTGTTTTCGTCGCTCTCTCAAAAACCCAAGAAAATTTAATTTAATTTCCAATTGGGTTTTTTCTTATAAATTTCTTTGATGTGGATTTAGTTGAGTGAAAATCGTTTTTATAGCGTTTTTTTTTTTTTTGCAAATGCTTTCTTTTTTTCTTCAATATTTTCCCATTTATATTGCTCTGCTGCTAACAACAACAATATGTGATGAGTGAAAATTTTCTTTCCTTTTACTCCTGTTTAACAACAAAACAAAATTTTCACCTTTTTATTGAAATTATTGTTGTTGTTGTTGCTGATTGCTGGTTTTTCTCGGTTGGTACCATCAATGAAAGTTTAAACACTTTAAAATGAATTTATTTTAATAAAAAATTAAAAAAAAAAACTTTCGAATTAATTTATTATGTAACTCTCTAACCATAAAAAGACTTGATTTGCTTTTTTTTTGTATAAAATTGTTATTGTTATGGCTGGTTAGTTTGTTGTTGGCGTTAACTTTAATGTTATTTTTTTAAGCAATGCTGGTTGTTAATCATCATCTTGATGATTGTTTTTGTAAATGATCATCATGTTAATTATTATTACCAAAAGTTTGGTGATATTTTCAGATGAAAATATTTATAGTTTTCACTTTTTTCTCTTACTCTTCATTTTGAAATGGGTTTTTTTGCGTAATAATCAGTGTTGCCAACTTAGTGCTTTTAGCACTATTTGCGGTGCCTTTTGGTGTGCCAAACGCGGAAAATTTTGCTCATGGTGCCTTTTTTCAAAAAGGCACTACAGTGGTGCTTTCTAATTTTATGACAGTGCATTTAGTGCTTTTTATACCCACCATCAAAAAAGATGAGTGGGGTATATTGATTTTGTCACTCCGTTTGTAACACATCGAAATATTGGTCGTAGACCCACAAAAGTATATATATTTTGGGTCCTTATTAAATTCTAAGCCGATCTAACCATGTCCATCCGTCTGTTCATCTGTCCGTCCGTCTGTCTGTTGAAAGCACGATAGGGTTAGATCGGAAAGAGCAAGCGAGTTAAATTTTTCCACAAATATTTCTTATAGGTAAGGTTTGTTTGGTATGGCAAATGGGCAATATGGGTCCGCAATTTCGCATATCCCCCATACAAGTGACCCCCCGAAAAACAGCTTTAACAGTCACAACTGTTTTAAACATACGAGTATAGCGATAAAATTTGGCATAAATAAGTTTTATATGCGTCAAAATCTCTGTACCAAATTTTATGGGAATCGGTCCAAAATTGACCCTACCACCCATACGAGTATAGCGATGAAATTCAACATAAGTAAGTTTTATATAAGCCAAAATCTCTACTAAATTTTATAGAAATAGGTCTATAATTGAGCCTACCCCTCATATAAGGTCTCCTTCAGAAAATGATTTAAACGGTCATTACTGACTTAAAAATACGAGTATAGCGATGAAATTCGGCATAAATAAGTTTTATATAAGGCAAAATGTCTCTACCAAATTTTATGGGAATTGGTCCATAACTGACCTTACCCCCAAATAAGGTCTCCCTATGAGTGCAGCGTTGAAATTCAACATAAGTAACTTTTATATGCATCAAAATTTCTCTACCAAATGACATTAATACTCATTACCGACTTAAAAATATTCGACATAAATATGTTTTATATAAGCCAAAATCTCTCTAGCAAATTTTACGGCAATCGGTCCATAATTGACCCTACCCCCACATATGGTCACCTTCAAAAATTGATTTTAACGCTTTTTACTGACTTAAAAATACGAGTATAGCGGAGAAATTCGAAATAAACAACTTTTATACAAACGTAATCTTCCTACCGAATTTAATTCGGATTTTTCGGTAACCTACCCTACCCCCTATTAAGGTCCCCTTAAAAATATGAGTACAGCGATGAAAATTGACAAAAAATAAGTTTTATACAATTTTTTTACACAATTGAACCTATCCCTAATATATAAAGCCTCCATGATTACTTCATCGTTGTACTCGCAATAAAAAGATTTTTATTATAATTCTTTATTCCGAATTTTATGACGATATAACTGACCAACAAAATCTATGTACAAAATTTTATGGGTATCGATATATAATTGTCCCAACCCCATATAAGTTCCCCTTTAGATAATAACTTTTACGCTTATGTCTGAATTAAAAATTCGAGATCAGCAATGAAATTCGAAACGAATAAGTGTTATACGAAGTCTTTCTACCAAATTTTACGACAAACAGTTCATAATTGACACTACCTCTGATATATATATATATATTGTTTTTAAAAATGAATATTTTGTTAATTCGAAGATCACGTACATAATTGAATTAAGCATTATCTCCCTGATGTTTACAGAGAAGCATTCCTTTTACGTCATAAGATTTGATGGTGGGTATATAAGATTCGGCACAGCCGAATATAACACTCTTACTTGTTAAAATATTTCAAAATAATTGTGAATTTCAGGAGGTAATTTATTTAATTAATATTAAACATTTTCTCTATAATGTTAAGAAAACTGAGGGATCATTCTTTGATCTTTCTATTTGTACCACTTTTTGTTGTTTATTAGAATACGATCAGTTTAATAGTTTACACTAAGGACTAAATTTTTCTTAAAAACTGTTTTATATTTTTTTACACGGGTGCTCTAAAGTTTTTTTTATTTGTGTTAAGTTTTAAAAGCAAATATTCTTCATAAACAAAAAACAAAATATTCAAAATACGTTAAAATAAGTTATGTTATTCACTATCAGTGAAATTAAAAATTTTTCCAGAACTCAAAAAACTTAAAAATAATATATATAGATTTTGCAAAAAAAATATATTTCATAAGTTTTGTACAATTTTACAATTTGGGTGTGGTTACATCGGTTCGCCAGTTGGTAGTGTGCCTGTCAGTTTGAATGTTTAATGACATTTTACTATTTTTAAAATAACTTTTAAACAAATTAAGGAATTTGAAAATTTCTCATCTTATTTATCTAATATTCGTCAAACATTAGTTTTAGTTCTTACGTTACTAAAAATCTAACTCACACAGATGAAAGACTTTAGTATGACGCATGTTTTGTTTTGTAGTCAATGTTCTAAAAAACGAATTTTGGAGTCTTGTAGGAAATGAGCGAAATAATGTGCAATTTTTATTAAAATAAACAATATTTGACTAAAAAACGTTAGTGCTTTTTTACCCATTTTCAGTTAGAAAATTACGCTTTTTTACCCCTTTTTAATTTTTTTGCGCGCGTTTTGCTTGACCAATGTTGGCAACACTGGTAATAATTGAATCAATTTTTTATTAAAATATTGTGAAAGTATTGAAATGTTTATAAATTATCCACAAAAAGCTAAAAGAAAATTCATTTATAATGAAATAATCTTTATTTTTATAAAACATAAAATAAAATTGTGGGTATTTATAAAATTTATCAATAAATTAATCTTAATTTAATCTTATTACATTTATCTTAATAAATAGCGTACACGTTTAGCAGCTGCTGCTGGTATTTGATAAAAATAGTTTATTTTTCTTTTATAAAATTTTTCCAATTTTTTGTTTTCCTTATTGTGTTAAAATGTTTCAGTAATACGTGCCATTCACTTCAATCAAAATTTTCTGTTAACAAAAGATTGTTAATTTTTCGAAATTCTTTGGAAAATCTTTTAAAACATTTACAACTGGTCACACTTTAATGAGATTTTGTTTTTGATTTCTTGTTGATCTTTTCTTTCAATTTTATTCAGTGTTGCCAACATTGGTCAAGCAAAACGCGCGCAAAAAAATTAAAAAGGGGTAAAAAAGCGTAATTTTCTAACTGAAAATGGGTAAAAAAGCACTAACGTTTTTTAGTCAAATATTGTTTATTTTAATAAAAATTGCACATTATTTCGCTCATTTCCTACAAGACTCCAAAATTCGTTTTTTAGAACATTGACTACAAAACAAAACATGCGTCATACTAAAGTCTTTCATCTGTGTGAGTTAGATTTTTAGTAACGTAAGAACTAAAACTAATGTTTGACGAATATTAGATAAATAAGATGAGAAATTTTCAAATTCCTTGATTTGTTTAAAAGTTATTTTAAAAATAGTAAAATGTCATTAAACATTCAAACTGACAGGCACACTACCAACTGGCGAACCGATGTAACCACACCCAAATTGTAAAATTGTGTGAAATATATTTTTTTTGCAAAATCTATATATATTATTTTTAAGTTTATATATCGATACCCATAAAATTTTGTACATAGATTTTGTTTTGTTGGTCAGTTATATCGTCATAAAATTCGGAATAAAGAATTATAATAAAAATATTTTTATTGCGAGTACAACGATGAAGTAATCATGGAGGCTTTATATATTAGGGATAGGTTCAATTGTGTAAAAAAATTGTATAAAACTTATTTTTTGTCAATTTTCATCGCTGTACTCATATTTTTAAGGGGACCTTAATAGGGGGTAGGGTAGGTTACCGAAAAATCCGAATTAAATTCGGTAGGAAGATTACGTTTGTATAAAAGTTGTTTATTTCGAATTTCTCCGCTATACTCGTATTTTTAAGTCAGTAAAGAGCGTTAAAATCAATTTTTGAAGGTGACCATATGTGGGGGTAGGGTCAATTATGGACCGATTGCCGTAAAATTTGCTAGAGAGATTTTGGCTTATATAAAACATATTTATGTCGAATATTTTTAAGTCGGTAATGAGTATTAATGTCATTTGGTAGAGAAATTTTGATGCATATAAAAGTTACTTATGTTGAATTTCAACGCTGCACTCATAGGGAGACCTTATTTGGGGGTAAGGTCAGTTATGGACCAATTCCCATAAAATTTGGTAGAGACATTTTGCCTTATATAAAACTTATTTATGCCGAATTTCATCGCTATACTCGTATTTTTAAGTCAGTAATGACCGTTTAAATCATTTTCTGAAGGAGACCTTATATGGGGGTAGGCTCAATTATAGACCTATTTCTATAAAATTTAGTAGAGATTTTGGCTTATATAAAACTTACTTATGTTGAATTTCATCGCTATACTCGTATGGGGGGTAGGGTCAATTTTGGACCGATTCCCATAAAATTTGGTACAGAGATTTTGACGCATATAAAACTTATTTATGCCAAATTTTATCGCTATACTCGTATGTTTAAAACAGTTGTGACTGTTAAAGCTGTTTTTCGGGGGGTCACTTGTATGGGGGATATGCGAAATTGCGGACCCATATTGCCCATTTGCCATACCAAACAAACCTTACCTATAAGAAATATTTGTGGAAAAATTTAACTCGCTTGCTCTTTCCGATCTAACCCTATCGTGCTTTCAACAGACAGACGGACGGACAGATGAACAGACGGATGGACATGGTTAGATCGGCTTAGAATTTAATAAGGACCCAAAATATATGTACTTTTGTGGGTCTACGACCAATATTTCGATGTGTTACAAACGGAGTGACAAAATCAATATACCCCACTCATCTTTTTTGATGGTGGGTATAAAAAGCACTAAATGCACTGTCATAAAATTAGAAAGCACCACTGTAGTGCCTTTTTGAAAAAAGGCACCATGAGCAAAATTTTCCGCGTTTGGCACACCAAAAGGCACCGCAAATAGTGCTAAAAGCACTAAGTTGGCAACACTGATTTTATTAGCCCTTTTACTCGGCTGCTGTCTTTCTGTCTTTTGACTTTTGCTCTTTGTTTTCATTTTTGTGATAAACAACACCTTTCCATTTTGTCACGTCTTATTGCAGCAACTGCAATAGCGGCAGCAGTGTTTTCTCTAGTGTGTAATGTGTGTACGTGTGTTTATTAGTGTAGGCGCTGCGCTTTCTTTTTGTTGTTTTTATTATAATTGTTAAATTTAAAGAACATCTTTAGAAGGTTATAACCTCAATGTTTTTCCTCTATTTTTGTTTTATTCTGCTCTTTTTTTGTTATAAATTTTGTTATTGTTCAATAAATTTTTGTTAAGCTTATGGTTTTTCTTTTGTTATTATTGTTTTTGTTAAAGAATGGCAACATCATTGGGAAAATCCGTTATTTTTTAATCTCATTGCTTTGAGTTGCTATTTTGGCGCTTTTTATATGTGAGTGATAGTTAAAAACAACAGGATAGTTCAGTGTTTTGTAAACAAAACAAACACCGGCTGTTTCACAAATCTTTAAATAAGGGGAGTTTTAAAGGGATTTCAGTAAATTGAGTAAATCTTAATGAAATTTTGTTTAAAATGAATAAAAATTTATGAAATTGATACAAAATGTTAAGATAAAATGATTTCTTTAGATATTTATCATTTCTAAGAAGATTTTCAAGTATTTTTTTGCAATTTTTATTGAATTAATTGTTAATTGCTGTTAATTTTTGTAATATTAATAATTTCCATGACGATTTTAAAGCCAATTTTTAATATTTCTTGACCATGTTCTCCAACTTTTAATATTTGTTAGATTTTTTAGTATGCCTATGCTTAAAAATTTTTAATTTATTTTTTTTTGCAAAAAATTAAATTTTTTTAAGTTCAATGAAATTTCATTTATATTTAGTATTTATGCTTCCATTTAGCAAGATTTTTTGATTTAACCTTTAATTTTACATTTTTCAAATGTGATTGTTAAAAAAAACCTCAAAATTTTTATTACAATACCTTTTATTTACCTTTTAAATTTACAACTGGTTTTGAAAAACACGACACAAACAGTTTGTTCACCTTGATGACAACAGAGTAGGAAGAAGATAACAAAAAAAACATAAAACACCTTTAGAATCTCCACCACCCTTATGTCAATATACTCATCATCATCGTCATTATGTTTTTGGATTTATAATGAATTTTCAACAACAATCGCCTACATTTGCTCAAACGGATGTGTTAGTGTTTAGACAAAAAGGTCCTTTTTGTTTTTGTTCTTTTTCTAAAATATCTGTGTGTTCAATGAATAACACCTTGAATTTTTGTTGTAACTACCTTGAGTTTTTGTAAATACACTTAGATGGACTACAAACTGTGGCAGACTACCATTTGAGCAAATAATTTCCTTTTGAGCAGATTTTTCTCGAAATAACAATAGAACTAGCTGAATTATTTGTTACATCTGCCTTTATTAAATGTCGACAGTTTGAGTGACATGGTAAGGATTTTTGCTGGCTGCTGCTAGCAAATCTATAGATTCTTTTGTTTTATAGAGTTTTTCTATTCCTGTAATCCTTGAAATGATCTTTTACTTTAAGGCTAAAGTAACTTAACAAAATTTCAAACTGTTGCTTTAAAATAAAAATTACAATTTAGTTGTTTAAAGTCCAGCCAACGTTAAAGACGTGTTTAAGAAACATCAACAAAAAAAAAATTAAATAATATTTGCAACACTCTGTTATAGTTTGTTTACCTTTTAATTACTCGTCATTTAAAACAAGCAAAGTGCTATTTATTACTCCAAGAAAAAAAACTACCGTTATTCTATAACTATCACCATCTTTCTCTAATTTTAAAGAAAACAACAATAAATTAATAACTGTTTTATTTTTACATTTTTTTACTTAAATTTATTGCAAATTTTGTTCAAAACGTTTTATGTAACTTGTGTCTTAAGTCCAATTTTGTTAAATTTTTTATTTTTGTTAATTTTCTTGTTTTTTTTATTAATTTAATGTTAAAAAATTTATCGTGTTAAACATTTTGTGCTTGTGTTTTTTAAGAAAAATTTATGCAATTGTCTTATTTATTGTTAAAATTGTCTTTGGAATATTTTATCAAACTGGATAACAATTCGTTATTGTTGAAATTATTAAATTTAATGTCTTCGCCAACGTCCGCCTATTCATCGCCCTCTTCCTCATCATCCTCATCGGAATATTCACCCTCAACATCTAGTCCCGAGTCTAACTCATCTTCATCATATTTAAATTTAATTAAAGTAGAATTTGATCGTAATATTATGGATTTAGTTTATCAGCCGAGGTAAGCTAGAAATCATGGGAAATTTTTCCAGAAAATTTAAGGAAAACTCCAGTTAAGATTTTGAAAAATATGAATTTATTAATTTTTAAAGTTTTTCAATATTATTGTTTTGTTTATAAACATAAAAATCACTTTGTCTAACAAAACGTATGGAATATTTTCTAGATTTTTAACAGAATCTTGTTGAAAATTTTATAAATTCTTTAAAAACATATTAAAATTTTCTAATTTAGTTAAATTTTTTAAAAATCTTAAGCATTTTCTTATAATATTTATGAAAATGTTAATAATATTTACTAATTTTCTTTTTCTCTCTTTAAAACTATTTGCAGATTGCCGGTGAATGAATGTCAGGCAAGTCAAACTGCTAGAGTGACATCTAACCTAAACGCATCCAGTAGTACAATGGCGGTTAGTCGCGTACCTTCACCGCCTTTACCGGAAGTAAATACACCAGTTGCTGAGAACTGGTGTTACACACAGGTAAGTTCTATTCGTTTTTGCATATAAAAATATCCCTAAAAAATTTACAAAAGAAATGCAATATAAAACTTGTTTAATCTTAAGCCTTAAGTAGAGATTAAATTTCGAAATTTAATACTTCCAAAAGTATCCCTTTACATCTTTCTGTAAGGGAATTAAATCTTTTGTAACAACTTCCTTTTTTCTTTAAATTTTATTTATAAATTTGTTTTTGTTTGTTTTTCTCTTTTTTTTTTGTTCCTAATCCAGGTGAAAGTGGTTAAATTTAGTTATATGTGGACCATAAATAATTTTAGTTTTTGTCGCGAGGAGATGGGTGAAGTTTTAAAATCCTCCACATTCTCTGCCGGTGCTAATGACAAATTAAAATGGTAGGTTTTTGAAACTGTGAAATATTCGAATATTTTATTATTATTTTTTTTAAATTTAAATTTCCAGGTGTTTACGTGTTAATCCAAAAGGTTTAGATGAAGAAAGTAAAGATTATTTATCCTTATATTTATTATTAGTTTCCTGCAATAAATCAGAAGTTAGAGCCAAATTTAAATTTTCCATATTAAATGCTAAAAGAGAAGAAACCAAAGCCATGGAATCACAGAGGTGAGTAAATTGATAAACAAATTCTTTAAATTATTAACATTTCCATTAAATTAACTTACTAAACAAATTTTTGTTAAGAAAATGTTTGGCAACATGTTGCTTAACTGCAGTTAAGCAACAATGATGATAATTTTTTAATAAAAAAAAAACGTTTTCCTATTATAGAGCATACCGTTTTGTACAAGGCAAAGATTGGGGTTTCAAAAAGTTCATTAGACGAGATTTCCTATTGGATGAAGCCAATGGTCTACTACCCGAAGATAAATTGACAATATTCTGTGAAGTTAGTGTTGTGGCCGATAGTGTTAATATTTCTGGTCAATCAAATATTGTACAATTTAAAGTGCCCGAATGTAAATTGAGTGAAGATTTGGGTAATCTCTTTGATAATGAGAAATTTAGTGATGTAACGTTAGCCGTGGGTGGCCGTGAATTCCAAGCACATAAAGCTATACTGGCAGGTAAGTTTTTCTTTTATTAAAGCAAAAAAAAAACAAATAATTAACTTATTTTCTTTTTTTGTAAAACAGCTCGTAGTGATGTCTTTGCTGCCATGTTTGAGCATGAAATGGAAGAGCGTAAATTGAATCGTGTCGCCATAACGGATGTTGATCATGAAGTTTTAAAAGAAATGTTACGTTTTATTTATACTGGCAAAGCTCCAAATTTAGATAAAATGGCCGATGATCTCTTAGCAGCAGCTGATAAGGTAATTAGTTGTTATTTATGTTTTTCTATCATTTTCTTTTTAATTGTTATTTTTTGTTTTGTTTATTTTGTATGTTTATTTAGTACGCTTTGGAAAAGCTGAAAGTAATGTGTGAGGAAGCGCTGTGCGTTAATCTCTCCGTTGAAACAGCAGCTGAAACCTTAATATTAGCCGATCTCCATAGTGCGGATCAATTGAAAGCACAAACGATAGATTTTATTAATACGTAAGTTTAGCACTTTTACTTTTTTAGGATTTTTTATTTAAGTCGTATGTTTAGAAACATGTTTATGAGGTTTTTTGTTGCAAAGACCTTTGATGCAAAGAAATTTAGATACATAGCTTTTGGCAACATGTTGCTACAAACATATTTTGTGTAAATTTTGTTATAAAATTGTACAAGTTCAAAAAAATTCATTATAAAGAATTTAACCTTCAGCAACAGGTTGCTTGTATAGTTTTCTTTCCATCAAAAGCTTTTGTGTTTTTATAAACATGTTTCTAAACTTTTCATATACATTTTCTGGTTTAAAACAACTTTTTTAACATAAAAATTTTCCACTTTTTTTACTCTCAATTTAGTCATGCCACCGATGTTATGGAAACACAAGGTTGGCAAAATATGATCACAACACATTCACATTTAATTGCGGAGGCATTTCGAGCGCTTGCAACACAACAAATCCCACCGATCGGACCACCCAGGAAACGTGTAAAATGAGCTGAAATTTTAATAGAAGCAACTCAAACAACAACAACAAATACATAGATAATCATCATTATAATAATAATAATAATAATATTAAAAACAACAGCAACAATAATTATTATAATAAAAACAACAACAACAAAAAACTATTCTTACTACTACAACTATTATTATAATTATAAATATTATTACAATTATTATTACTATTATAACAATAATAACTACTATAACAACAACAACAGCAACAACAACAATACAAACACAAATAATAGTTATAACTACAACAACAACAACAAAAACAATTTGAAACAGATAAATTTAATTAATAATTTAAACCCCCCAAAAAACACAAAAACTAATAATTTTAATATTTTGAAATTTTCTAAAACTTTTCCATATTTTTATGTTAATTTCTTTATACAACTAAAGGACAACAACAAAAACTATAATTACAACAACAATAGCAAACTTATGATGGCCAACTTAAGCAACATTTTGTATTTGATTGTAAAACAAATTATACTTTAAATGACTTTAAAATTTCTTTGCTAAAATATTTCTAAAAAAAATGTCTTTTTTAGTTTAAAAAAAACATGTTGCTTAAGCTTTAGATTTCATTAAAAACCCAAATCCTACTGGACTTACTATTATTTTCTTTCTTTTAACACTTTGCTGCTTCTTTCTTTTCTTTTTTTTTTTTTAATAAAAAAACAACATGTTTTTCTTATCTTTAAACTTATTTTTCTATAATTTTAAGAATATTTATTGTTTATTATTTTTATAATTTAAGTTTTAATTTTTATTATTATTATTTTTTTCTTAATTTAAATAATTTTTTTTTTAATTTTTTTTTTGCCTTTTTGAGTTTGTATAAAAAATTTAATATTATTAATAATAATTTTTTAATTAATTTAAATATCTATTGGTTTAACCAAAATATCTTTAATTAATAATATTTTAGAATTTTATTTACCAACACACAACCCGCCAATTAAGCGTTAAATCAAAATATTACTTTCTTTCTTTAAATAAAATAAATATAAAAAAAAAATTTAACAAAAAAGAATTGAACAAAAACTCCATAATTTTGTTTTTTTCACTCTTTGTATCACTAGGAGTTTGTGAAAATATGTTTTTGTTAAACTAAACATTTTCAAATAATTTTTTTCCAAACTTTTCTCTAAAAAATTATATTGTTTAATTTATAAATAAGTTTTATTATTAAATTTAAATTTTGAGTTCTCTAGCTTGATGTGTTTTTTTTTCTAACTAAATAAATTAAAGTAAAGTAAATTTATTAAATTTTTTTTTCCGCTATAATTTTTAATAATTATAATTCTTATACTGTTTTTTTTTATTGTTTAATTAATAAGTATTTTTTTGTATAATTGTCTTTAAAATTTTAAGTAAATTTATCTACAAGAAAATGCAAATTTATTATAGAAACAACAACAACAACTACATACAAACAAAACAAATTGATTTTAAACATTACAAGAATATAAAAAAAATATGAAACACAGATTTTGTGCAAGTAAACCTTAAAAAAATTAAAGTGTTTTTGTTTTTTTTTTATTTAAATTCTATAGGTAAATCTTTATATATAAAAAAATATGGCAACACTGTAGGAAACTCATAAATGATTATAGTCCTTTTCGGCACCTAGTCAATAAAATGTTTGATTGGTTTTCAAACACCAGAGACCCCATAACTTATAAAAAATTGTTTGGAACTTCGTCAATATTTGCTGTTTAAAATGGATTTTAGAAATTTTATATAATTTTTATAATTAAAATTGTATATGGCAACCCTGCCTAGTTTACCTAATTGTTTATTAAAAGTATATTTCTTAACAGGCATAGAAAATTTAAATTTCGAAATAGTACTTTTGCCAATATTAGGGGTAAAAGTACTAATTAACATTACGGCTTTTTCTATTGGCCAGTTCACAAGCAAGTCTTTAAACTGGCCTATTGACTAGTCGGTGGACTAGTATTTAATAAGTTTGTGGACCAGTCTATAGACTAGGACTAGGCTATTGACAAGACTGTGGGAGGAGTAATCTATGAAGTAGTCTTTTGAATATACAATTGATCAGTTTATGGGCCACACTGTGGAATAGTCTATTGACTAGTTTATTGTCTAACCTATTTACTTATCTATGGAGTAGTCTATTGACTATTCTGTGGATTAGTCTATTGACTAGTCTATAGACTATGGAATACTCTATTGACTAGTTAATTGTCTAACCTATTGACTAGTCTATTGAATAGTAGATTGTCTAATCTATTGATTAGTCTATTTAATAGTAGATTGTCTAGTCTATGAATTCGTCAATATATAGTCTATTGACTAGTCTATGGAATATTCTATCGACTAGTCTATTAGCTAGACTATAGAATCTTCTATTGACTAGTTTGTTGACCTATGAACAAATCTATTGAATAGTCTATTGTCTAGTCTATTGACTTTTCTATGGATTAGTCTATTGACTCGTCCATATTCTACTCTATTGACTAGTCTGTAAACTAATATAGGGACAAGTCTATTGTTTAGTCTATGGATTAGTAAATTGACAAGTCTATTGACCAACCTATGGACTAGTATATAGAATAGTCTATTGACTAGACTATAGAAATGTCTATTGACTAGTCTGTCGACTATTTTATGAATTCTTCTATTGACTAGCAAATATTCTACTATATTGACTAGACTGTTGAACAGTATATTTTCTAGTCTATGAAATAGTCTATTGACTAGTCTATAGAATCGCCTTTTGACTAGTTTATTGACTTATCTATGGACTAGTCTATTGAATAGTCTATTGTCTTGTCTGTTGACTATTCTATGGATTAGTCTATTGACTAGTCCATATACTATTTTATTGACTAGTCTGTAGACTAATATAGGGACAAGTCTATTGACTAGTCTATGGATTAGTTAATTGATAAATCTATTGACCAGCCTATTGACTAGTTAATTGACAAGCCTATTGACCAGCCTATTGATTAGTCTATGGACTAGTCTATTGAATAGTCTATTTACTATGCTATGGATTAGTCTATTAACTAGTTCGTTCATATTCTATTTTATTGACTAGTCTGTATACTAATACAGGAAAAAGTTTATTGACTAGTATATGGATTGGTCAATTGACTAGACTATGAAATATTATATGGACTAGTCTATGGAGCAGTCTATGGAATATTCTATTGAATAGATTATAGAATCGCCTATGTAATTGTCTATTGACCAGTTTATTGACTTATATATGGACTAATCTATTGTCTAGTCTATTGACTATTCTATGGATTAGACTATTGACTAGTCCATATACTACTCTATTAACTAGTCTATAGACTAATATAGGAACAAGTCCATTGACTAGTCTATGATTAGTCTATTGACTTATCTACTGTACTAAAGTACTGAATGGGCATGAAGCCTGTTCCTTAATATCTGGCAATGTAGTTTGCTTGTCCTTTAAATTTGTACACAAGTTTATAGCTAAGTATTTTCTATTTCTATAAATTAAATTTAAAGCCGATAGCTTTTAAACCAAGTTATTTAGCATTTAATAGAGATATCAAACAGACATTCAAAAAGTGGGCGGTAAAAACCCTAACGTTTTTAAAATGCTATAACTACCCAAATATAGCCACTGGGCTATATTTGGGTGAAATTTATGTTTTGCCTCAAGATATTTGCTAAAATGTTAAAATGCCACTCCAAAACAAAGATTACGCCCTTATAACTTAAGTAGGATTAGGCGTGGCACAATTTTTATGTATGTCGCTCAAAAGCACATATCTTTATCTCTGTGTATGCCAAATTTGAACTCATTGCCCTTTAAATTAACAAAGTTATAGCGTTTTTCTACAATCATTTTGAATCATGATTTTTATGGAGAATTATATGGCAACCCTGGCAAATAAAATTTCTAACATATGCTAAAAAGTCTCTTTAAACAAATGATACTACTTTCAATAAAATCGGTTTGATAATTCCCGAGATTTTTATATTTAAAGAAAATAAGTCAAAATCTTTGTAAATAGTTTTAAAAAGCTAGTTTTGTGGAGTTTACTTTTTATGCTTAAAATTTGCTATTAACAATAGATAAATGTTCTGAAAAGAGTTGTTATTAAAAGCTCAAAATGTCCTCTTTCATTTAATGCTCATTTTATGTTAAACGATCCAGTAGTTTAAGAGTTATAGGCCATTTTTTAAAGGTGTCTTGAAAACAAAAAATTTTGCAAAAACGCCTGCATGTCAAACAATAGAGGGCGCTGAATAGACAGGTTGCCAGTGCTGCCAAGTTTGTTGAAAATTGTGCATTTCTTAAGGGTACCTAAAAACGTTTATAGCTCGGGAACTACAGGCTCAATATTAACAAATGATAGCTCATTGAAAAGATCGAAAAGAGTAGTTTCATATGGGTATATAATGTAATAAAAATATTTATTGTTTGGTTGATAATTAAGGAAAAACTTTTAGACAAATGTTTATGTTTAATAATAGATAAATTCTTGATTTAAAATGGTTTTAGATTAAACGATGTTATAGTACAAGAGAGAAATGTTTGTCATACTTCTAACAGTTTAGAAACAGTGGAATTAAGAGCCGGTTAGAGAGTACTGTTCAACTATTGTAGTGTTTTTAGTATTTTTAACATGAGTAAGTAGAATTTGGCATATTTTACATAATAAACTAAAACTAGATTTCTTTAGCTTTTAAATGTTACCAGTTTTACTTAAAACGATCAAGTATTAGCCGAGTTATGGTGGTTTATAGATATAGAGTAAATTCACAAAACTTGGCAGTACTGTTTAAGTGTCCGAACAGCGCCATCTATTGTTTGACATGATTGAAAATCGTAACCTTTTATTATGCATGCCAAACACATATTTCGAAAAACCTCTAGAACTCTGTTAATACTCAACGGATCGCATTGAAATTTATGTTGAGCGATAGTTAAGAATATTATCTAAAAGATAAGTATTTATTTAAACTAATAACATGTTTATTTTAGTTATTATTTAGCATTAAACCTAATAAACTATTAACAAGGTTTTAAAAGATTTGTTCTTAAAAAATAAGAATTAACGTAACCTGTTGGTTCTTTAGCTGTTGTAGTTTCCTAATATAATGTAAAATTTAAAACATTTTTTGTATTTTGCAGGATTTTTCAATTTTAAATCTTGGATTTCAAAGCTTTCATTTGCCATCAGTTTTATGTAAATCAGTTCAGTATTAGTGAAGTTATAATAGTTTTAAAGTATAAATGCTATTAGGTCTTAAAGTCTTTTTAAAATTAAAATGTTTAATTTTCAATAACATTTTATGTTGGTCCAATTTTCAGTTCTTTTGCTATATAACAATACAGATTTCTAAAAACAATAACTGTTCAATAAAATAATAGTAGTTATATTAAACAATAAGTTTATGTAGGTAAATGTCTTAGTAATGAAAACAAATTCATAAAATTGAAGAAATAAATAATATTTGAGTAACAATAACACAAAAATAATGACCACTTTTTTTAATTAACAATAAAAAAAAAAAAACAAATCAAATAAGAAAAATAACAAAGTTTCACTTAAAAATACAATAATTTAAAAAATAACAGAAAAAAAACAATAAAAATGTAAGTAAAACAACAGACCACCATTAAAATTAAAAAAAAAAAACATAACAAATATAATTAATTATAAAAACTATTATTATTTTTTAATTTCTAAAAAAAATTTTTTATTTTTTCATTAATTCTTTTAATTTTTGTTTAATTAGTTTTTTTAGTGACAAATATTATTAAAAAAAAGTTCTAAATTTAATGTAAAAACAAAATTGGAAAAATCACTTATAAAATTGCAAAAATGTCAATGGGTATGAAGCAAAAATCTCGTTAAATTTAATTAAATGAAAAGAAAAAAAACGAACATCATTATTAAGCGTAGTACTTTAAAATGAACAAATGAAAATCCCATAAACAATTTAATACTTAAGCACACTTTAAAAAAAATATTACAAAAAAATACAAAAAAGAAACAACTACAAAAAAAAATTAATATAAAAAATAAAAGAAAATTATAAATTCTCATAATTTTAAAGGGGTTTTTATTGCGAAACAAAATAGAATCTTAAATACAGAAATTTACATGCTTCCCAGCTTAATTGAACTATAAATTAGTAAGGCAACTCTATTAAATAATACTTTTTTCCAAATTCCTAAAAGTTGCACATTCCTTAAAATCGGAAGAAAAAAACACTCTAATCCCAGCTTAAATAGAACAAAAATGTATGTGGCAACACTATGAAATTCGATATTTAGCAAATTCCTAAAAGTTCAGGCTGTCAAATGATATAATATTCCTTGAAATCGGTTTTGTAGTACCAGAGTAAGTACGATTATAGTTTCGCTTAGTTCTCAGTTAAATTGAATAATAAACTAGTATGGTAACTCTAGGAAAAAGTTAATTTTCCAAATTCCTAAAAGTCCTGTTTGTCGTACAATATAACATTCGTTGAAATCGGTTTTGTATTTCTAGAGTTATTATTGATCATAACTACGGCCAATATTTTCAAAAACAAAATTTTTCTTTATTTTGCTGCAAGCCCGGCGAAAATAAACCATAAATTTACATGGCAACACTATGAAATTATATATTTTCCATAATCCTCAAAGTAACCGCTATCCAACTATACTTTATATATGCAAAACGGTTCATTAATTCCAAAGAACTTAATAATCATAAATTAAAGGATTTTAAAAAAAATTTACTACAATACCAGCTAAAATAAACAATATAGTATTATGGCAACCCTATAAAATTATATATTTACCAAATACCTAAAAGTCTCTGCTATCAAAGGATATAACATTAATTAAAAACGTTTAAATAATTCCAGATATATTTTGTAGTTAAAGTAATAGGTTTCAGACAAAAATGTTACTGTTAATTTTAATCCCAGCTAAAATAAACAAAAAATTATTACGGCAACCCTATAAAATTATATATTTAGCAAATGCCTAAAAGTCTCTGCTATCAAAGGATATAACATTCCTTACAAACGTTTACACAATTCCAAAGATATTTATAGTTAAAAAGTTAAAAGGTTTCCGAGAAATATGTTACTGTGATGATGTAATCCCAGCTAAACTAAACAATTAATTTATGTGGCAACCTTAGCAAATATAAGTTCTAGCAACTGCTCAAAATTCAGAGCTTTCACGCAATACTGAATTTATTAAATCGGTTCATTAAATTCCAAGATATTTGCTATTAAATAAAAAAAAGAAAAACATCTTAACAACTTGTGCTTGTATTTGCAAAAAAAAAAATATATAAAAAAATTCAATAAATAACTTTAAATATTTTTTCTTACGAATAAAATTTAATCTTTTTTCTCCTGTTCATCCAAAAACTGCTGCAATAGACCAGCATCTATAGGTATGGTCAGCTGTTCAGAGCCATCTACACTTCTTTTTGATTTTACCAATTTGTGATCTAAAAATTCGGTTAATTGAGCTCTTAAAGCTAAATCTGAACTGACCAAAAAGGCTTCTCGACAACTCCAATATAGATCCTTAAAGTGCATGCCTATAAATATGGAAATTTTTATAAAATTGTTTAAAATGATTTGTATTTTCATCAACTTACCTTGATAATTAGCATTTCCTTTGTTTTTCAATTGATGTTTAACAATAATCATGTAAATACCTCGAGAGTTAGTGGTCAATGATAAGAAGACACTGCGCAAAGAGGATAAAGCCAAGTCGCCAGAATTTTGTACTAAGAGGGAATTTTCGAAGGCTGTTTCATCCGAGTATGGCAGCATAGTGGTGCAATCCCACCAAGAGAAATTAAAATTACTAAGTTTTGTATGATCCCATACTAAAAATTAATAAAAAGTTAATTTAATTCTAAAATTATAAAGTTTCCAGGTGTTAGACTAATCTTAATATGAAGAATTTCTCTCCAAATACTTTTTCAAGCTCTTCATTATTTTTAAGAGCAAATTTAAGAAATATTAATAAAACAAATAATTTCAAATACTTACACAAAGGTGTATTAATATGATCCACCGATGCTAACATATGAATATTAGGTACTTTTGCCAAACGCGCCAAAATCGATTGAGCCTTTGAATTTCTTAGCATAGAACCATCCAGATTATGTACGATTAAATACAAATGTGTTTGAGGTATTAAAGCAAATTCCTCTTCAATCATATCAACAGCCTCATGAGGATTACCCGGACTAATGCCAGCATCTAAAATATCATTTGTAATACTATCGAGAATATCTTTCACTGTTAAACTGGGAAAGAAACCGTTGATTACTAAAACACATTGTTGAGACAGTACAGTGCGATGAAATGACTGTAAAAGTTGTCGTTTAGAGCCTAAACCATAAAGCAAAATATTATAACCTTCATTTAGAATATACAGCCATTTGGGAAAATATGATTTGTATTCTTCCATAATGGCATTTATGGAGGTTTCATGTTCGCTAGACAATTTCATTTCTGACAAAAGTGAAAACAGACGATCGGCCGGTAAACGTGGATTTTTTAAACGATCTAAGGTATGATCAGATGTGAGAATTTTACTGCTGGAGTGTGATTGAAAATAACTTTCACATTCTGGTACATAGTCAGCGTTTTTCTTAACTCGTGATGATTGTCTTAAGCGAGCCGCAGAGGGAGTTTTGGGTAGTATGGGCACTACTATGGGTTTACGTCCCTTACAAGGTGTTTTAGGCTCATCATCTGCTTCATGGTCTTCTCCTGAGGAATCAGTATCACTAGAGGAACTTTCACTACCCGAAGGAGCAAAATCACTTTCATCCCCGGAGAAATCAGAACCAGATGCAGCCTCCACCAGTTTAGCAATTTCTGTTAAATTTTTAAAAATTTTAATAAATGAAGATTTTTTGTTGCTTTTCTAAATACTTACGATTTTTAACTTTATTACGCACTCTAGAGGGAGTTTTAGGTTCCAACGACTTTTTGGCTCTTTTACCATCTGGTGTCTTACCCAGCCGACCAGGGGTCTTAGGTGTTTTTGGAGTTGTAGGCATTTTGGGTGTATTCATAGCAGCCAAAGCCATACCACCCTTTTTCTTGGGTGTATTAAAACCAAACATTTCTTTACCGGCCAGCTCTACCTCATCCTCTAGTAATTGTAAATCTCCTGCTTTAGGTTTGGCCACAGTATCGATAACAAAATCTGCATCTGTATCATCCTCTTCTTCATCAGTGACTTCAGTTCGAGCATTAGATTGTCTTTTACGATTACTACCACGACCTCCTCCAGAATCTAAGACAAAATCTCCCGCATACCTTTTATTAGGGCTTATAGTGCGTCCCGATCTTCTACAGGTCTTAGAAGTGTCCAAGGTATTTTCTTCATCAGTATCTTCCACCAAAACTTCAAAAGGCTCATCAGCTGCTGAATTAGAGGCTGAACTTTCTGTGGTTGTTTCATGATGCATTAAATTTTCTACGGCTTTTAAACCTTTCGATTTGGGCGTCTTAGCCTTGGCAGCATTTTGTTTTTTGGGCGTTTTATAATCTTGTTCCCTATTATTTATTTTTGTGGGTGTAGTAGACATTCTAATTTATAGGCCTTGATAATTTTTCTATAGTGTTTAATTTATTTTAAAGTTTTTTTCACTGATTTGGTTTGTTGTTTGCAAATTTTCAAGCAGATGTTTATATTTTTTTTGACATCTTGGTTTTTTTGCGCCATTTGTAAACAAAAACAGGGTTGTTTTGAGGACAGGGTGTATACGAAATGTCAATAAATAGGTTTTTTTTTAACAGAGAGCTTCAAGTTGTGTTAAATATAAACGTTACATTAATCAAATTTGAATAATATTTTTTATTGTCTTTATCACATCAAGGAAGAATTTGAATATTATTTTCAAAACTTAACTAAATAGGAAGAAAAAATCCTTATTCCTATTCTCTTATTAGGAATTATTTTTATCCCAAAATTACAACAAACTTATATTTTTCTTGTTTTTTTACTTCCGTTACAATATTTTCTGTAACAAATATGTATAAATTACCCACTTCAAAAACGAGATCAATAAAAAAATGAAATTCAAAATGTTGAACTCTTTTAATTAAACATTTAAAATTTTTCAAATTCAAAATTTAAGTTCATTCAACCAATTTCGTTTAAAATGTTAATAAATATTAACATATTTTTCTCAACATACCTTAAACAAGTACAAATATATTTTTTCCCCAACAATTCAATAAAAATTTGTTACAAATAAAATGTAGTAGTTAACAATCAAGAAAACCCAGCAGGATAATTTAACCACATAATTTCACACAAAGTCAAACCGCGTTGGAGATAACAGTAAAAAAAAACTATTTTATTTAGAACATATAGAAGTACTAGAAGAAGGAATCAATTTTTTTCTATCTCTCCCCTTTCTTGACAGGAAAATAAAATACAATTATACACACATGCATAAATTACAAAACACAGTGGGTCTTCTATCAAATGATAAACAATGCACTTAATTTTAATAAAAAAATAAAAAAGTAAAGGAATAGTAGAAGAAAAATAGCGAACAAACACAACTACAAAGAGATAGTTAAGTAAACTCAGTCAGTGTGCAAATTAAAATAAAAACAAACATAACTGAGCAAAAGCTGAAAACAAGTTTTGCAAAGTTGTTGTTGTAAGAAAGCTAAATTCAATAATGCCAGAGTAGCCAGATTAGTTTTTAAAAAGGCGAAAAATAGAGTGCATAAGTAATAAGTAAGTAAGTAAGTAAGTAAGTAAGTAAGTAAGTAAGTAAGTAAGTAAGTAAGTAGTAAGTAAGTAAGTAAGTAAGTAAGTAAGTAAGTAAGTAAGTAAGTAAGTAAGTAAGTAAGTAAGTAAGTAAGTAAGTAAGTAAGTAAGTAAGTAAGTAAGTAAGTAAGTAAGTAAAGTAAGTAAGTAAGTAAGTAAGTAAGTAAGTAAGTAAGTAAGTAAGTAAGTAAGTAAGTAAGTAAGTAAGTAAGTAAGTAAGTAAGTAAGTAAGTAAGTAAGTAAGTAAGTAAGTAAGTAAGTAAGTAAGTAAGTAAGTAAGTAAGTAAGTAAGTAAGTAAGTAAGTAAGTAAGTAAGTAAGTAAGTAAGTAAGTAAGTAAGTAAGTAAGTAAGTAAGTAAGTAAGTAAGTAAGTAAGTAAGTAAGTAAGTAAGTAAGTAAGTAAGTAAGTAAGTAAGTAAGTAAGTAAGTAAGTAAGTAAGTAAGTAAGTAAGTAAGTAAGTAAGTAAGTAAGTAAGTAAGTAAGTAAGTAAGTAAGTAAGTAAGTAAGTAAGTAAGTAAGTAAGTAAGTAAGTAAGTAAGTAAGTAAGTAAGTAAGTAAGTAAGTAAGTAAGTAAGTAAGTAAGTAAGTAAGTAAGTAAGTAAGTAAGTAAGTAAGTAAGTAAGTAAGTAAGTAAGTAAGTAAGTAAGTAAGTAAGTAAGTAAGTAAGTAAGTAAGTAAGTAAGTAAGTAAGTAAGTAAGTAAGTAAGTAAGTAAGTAAGTAAGTAAGTAAGTAAGTAAGTAAGTAAGTAAGTAAGTAAGTAAGTAAGTAAGTAAGTAAGTAAGTAAGTAAGTAAGTAAGTAAGTAAGTAAGTAAGTAAGTAAGTAAGTAAGTAAGTAAGTAAGTAAGTAAGTAAGTAAGTAAGTAAGTAAGTAAGTAAGTAAGTAAGTAAGTAAGTAAGTAAGTAAGTAAGTAAGTAAGTAAGTAAGTAAGTAAGTAAGTAAGTAAGTAAGTAAGTAAGTAAGTAGTAAGTAAGTAAGTAAGTAGTAAGTAAGTAAGTAAGTAAGTAAGTAAGTAAGTAAGTAAGTAAGTAAGTAAGTAAGTAAGTAAGTAAGTAAGTAAGTAAGTAAGTAAGTAAGTAAGTAAGTAAGTAAGTAAGTAAGTAAGTAAGTAAGTAAGTAAGTAAGTAAGTAAGTAAGTAAGTAAGTAAGTAAGTAAGTAAGTAAGTAAGTAAGTAAGTAAGTAAGTAAGTAAGTAAGTAAGTAAGTAAGTAAGTAAGTAAGTAAGTAAGTAAGTAAGTAAGTAAGTAAGTAAGTAAGTAAGTAAGTAAGTAAGTAAGTAAGTAAGTAAGTAAGTAAGTAAGTAAGTAAGTAAGTAAGTAAGTAAGTAAGTAAGTAAGTAAGTAAGTAAGTAAGTAAGTAAGTAAGTAAGTAAGTAAGTAAGTAAGTAAGTAAGTAAGTAAGTAAGTAAGTAAGTAAGTAAGTAAGTAAGTAAGTAAGTAAGTAAGTAAGTAAGTAAGTAAGTAAGTAAGTAAGTAAGTAAGTAAGTAAGTAAGTAAGTAAGTAAGTAAGTAAGTAAGTAAGTAAGTAAGTAAGTAAGTAAGTAAGTAAGTAAGTAAGTAAGTAAGTAAGTAAGTAAGTAAGTAAGTAAGTAAGTAAGTAAGTAAGTAAGTAAGTAAGTAAGTAAGTAAGTAAGTAAGTAAGTAAGTAAGTAAGTAAGTAAGTAAGTAAGTAAGTAAGTAAGTAAGTAAGTAAGTAAGTAAGTAAGTAAGTAAGTAAGTAAGTAAGTAAGTAAGTAAGTAAGTAAGTAAGTAAGTAAGTAAGTAAGTAAGTAAGTAAGTAAGTAAGTAAGTAAGTAAGTAAGTAAGTAAGTAAGTAAGTAAGTAAGTAAGTAAGTAAGTAAGTAAGTAAGTAAGTAAGTAAGTAAGTAAGTAAGTAAGTAAGTAAGTAAGTAAGTAAGTAAGTAAGTAAGTAAGTAACATCTGGCAACTATTAACGAAAGGTAGAATTTTTCATTGCTTGCTGATTCGTTTTGAATTTTTTGTTTTTTATAAAAAAAGTAACGAAAATAAACTTGTGGTGGTTTAGTCGGTTTGCACTATAAGTTAACAGTGGACGTTAAAACCAATAACAGTTTACCACAGGCAATCGTTGGTTGTGGTTGTTCAAAGCTGTTGACCAACTCGAAACGGCAACAGGAAAATTAACAAACAAAAAGTTAATTAAGAAATAAAGTGGCAAAAAAGGTGATGGTTAAATGAAAAACTAAAAAAAATTATTTAAAAAATAAAACAAGTGCTTTTTATAATAAATATCTAGAAATATAAAAACATTACAAAACTTAAATTATAAACAAAAATTAATAATGTTTATTACCAAAACACAATATTGGTTTAACGTTTCACTTTTCAATACTATGCAATTAAAACCGCAATTACAAAATTTAAAAAAAAAATTAACAAATTATGTATTATTTCAAGTTAAATAAACTTTATAAAGGAATCAATGAAGCGTTGTCTGACAACTTGCAGTAAATATAAATTGTTTATGTGATTTTCTTAATAAATAAAATTTAATTCGATTTAATTGGGTTTTAAATTCTTAATACTAAATTGTAATCATTATTCACGCAACGTATTCCGTGTTTTTTTTTTTGTCTTCTTACGTGCAAACAATTTTATTTTATTTTTAATAATTTTTGTAAGAAATAAATTACAAAAACAATAACTAAATCTGTTTAAATTGTTAAAAAAATAATATTATATGAGTGAATTAAAGTAACAGCAGTTTTGCATAATAATTAGTTGCCAATAGAACGTTTAAAATAAAATCAACTAAAAAGTAACTTAACCTCAACCTTCATTAATTTTTGTTAAATGATTTTATTTAAATTGATTTAATTTTTTGTTTTTTTTTTTATTAAAAAGTGATATTTTTATATGTTTCAAATGTGGAGTATAACGGTTTTGTTTCATTGAAATTTTCATATTAAAAATAGAAAATTGTAGGCTGTTAAGAAAAAGTTTTATAAAAAGTCAGGAAATAGTTTTTTAAGTTTCTACAAGGATAACTATTTTATAAAATTAATTGTTATTAGTGTGAATGTTTAGAAATTTCCTACATAAATTTAATTTAGTATTTGAAAATCTATTTTAAAATCTTTGCAAAATTTAAAGCTTTCAAATAAATTGATTTTAAAACTTAAAATTACAGATAAATTACAAAGTTTGCATACAAATTAATGCTCTAAATTCCATTTGATCAAAATTGTTTGCTTTACTAGGGAACAATACAAAATTAAATAGGCAAATTTTGACCTGAATTGATTTACAAAAAGATTTTAAATAGTTTTTAAAGAAAATTTTTTTGAAACTTTTCTGATTTTTTTTAATTTTTTGGACAATTTATAAAAATTTTTGGAAATTTTAATTTAATCTTTTTCCCAGGTCTTTTCCATTGATTTCTTTTGAGATATATCGAACATATCATCCGAAATATTTTAAAAATTCTGAAAAAATCAAGGCTTTTTTTAAATATTATTCATATCTCCTTTATTTGTTTACCGATTTTATTGACTTTTAATAGAAACTTTTAAAAAGTATGATCGAATTATTGAAGATTTTGATCTCTAAGGGTCTTTAGAATATTGTTTTTAACAAAAATACATCGACTTTGCTATCTATATAGATTGAGAAAATTCAGGAAATTACTAATGGAATGACAAATTTATCACGAATATGAAGTGTATAACAAGGTTGGCTTAAAGATCAGGAGTCAAATTACAGAATACGATATCTATCGAAAATCTCAATGGAATCTAAAGAGAATTTTAAATGCGGTAATTTGTTGCCAATATAAATTATCATAATCCCAGCAAAAACTTAACTTTTACTTACTGAACACCATATTTTCCATAGACTATTCAATAAACTAGTCAAAAGGCAAGTCAATTGGCTGGTCCATAGACTAGTCAATTAGCTAGTTCAAAGACTAGTTAATAGACTAAACCATAGACTAGTCAATAGGCTAGTCAATAAATTTGGCAAAAGATTAGTTCATAGACGAGTAAATAGACTAGTTGGATAATTGGCTAGTCCGTAATCTTGTTGGGTAGTCCAAAGACTAGTCAATAGACTAATCAACAAACCAGTTAATAGACTATACAATATATTAGTTTATAGAAGAGTTAATAGACTAATCAATAGATAATTCAATACGCTAGTCAATAGACTAATCCATAGACTAGTATATAGGTAGTCCAAAAACTAGTCGATAGACTAATCCATAAACTAATCAACAAACTACTATACAATATATTAGTTCATAGAAGATTTTAGTTAGTCAATAGACTAATCCATAGACTAGTATATAGACTAGTCCATAGACTAGTCGACAGACTAGTCCATAGACTAATCGACAAACTAGTCCATAGGCTAGTCGACAGAATAGACCATAGACTAGTCGACACAATACGCCATAGACTAGTCGATACAATACACCATAGACCAGCCGTCAGTCTAATCCATGGAGTAGTCCATAAACTAATCCGTAGCCATTTCAATATACTAACCCACAGCCAGACAAGACAATGAACTAGTTCAAAAACAAATCAATAGTCAATGAACTAGTCTTCTCTACAGGCTAATTCATAGACTAGTCAATAGAATATATAATTGATTTGTCAATATACTAGTCCATAGAATAGTCAATATATTAGTGCATAAACTAGTAAATAGAATGTACATACATACATATATACAATAATTAGTCCACAGAAGAAATAATAAACTAATCAATAGAACATTCAATAAGCTAGCCAATAGACTAATCCACAGAGTTTTCAATAGACTATTCCATACACATTTCAATATACTAGCAGACAAGTCCATAGACTTTTTAATCGACTAGTCTGCAGACAAGTCAATGGACTAGTTCAAAAATAATCGACTATTGATTGATATAATGGACTAGTCTACTCTATAGGCTAATGCATAGACTAGTCAATAGACTAATCCATAGTATATTCAATAGGCGAGTCAATAGATTAGTCCATATACTTGTCTATAGATTTGCCGATATATAGTTTATAGACTAGTCTAGTCAAAAGTCTATTTTATAGTAAGTAGATTAGTAAAAAAACTTTCAAAAGTAATTTAGTACTTTTAACTTTAAAAAAGTACTATTTTTTGGAAAAATTTACTACTATTTTAAAATTGAAATATTTTCATTGCTTATTTAACTCATTACATTTTCAATATAAGTTTTCGCTGGAAATGTTTTGCCAATTAGCCCACTGTATGACATTTAAAAGGCGTGAAACTAAGCATTTAAAAACCTATTATAAAAACTAAACAAGAAACTTGAATAAAACTATAGCAGAAGTTCATGTTTTATGAAAACTTTGAAATAGTTTATTACAAGATCTTTGTCATAGAAAGTCAGAAAATTAATAAAGTATTTCCAACAATTAGCTGTTAAAATGAATTAGAAATGTAGCTGACAAACTTTTATCACCTCATCCACTTTTTTCTAAAGCTTAATTAGTCAACATCTTGATCGCATCTAAATGATCTACTAAATATGTAAAAACTCGGACTTATTTATTTGACATTTTATAATTAAAAAGTCTGATTCATTAAGGAACGGAATGAAAATATAATTCCACAAAACGATTTAATGTTAATAGAAATTTCACTTAAGGGCCCTTCACACGGTCGCACTTTACGTACGACAAGTCTAATGAAAAAGTAAAATGAAATTCCATCCGTATGACAAAAAAGAGAATAAAAGTCGTATGATTTATATTTTTTGTGTTTACACGATTGGTATAAAACAATAACAAAGTAAGATGGAACAGCTGTTTCATTCACCTTTTGGTATGTGTTTACATAAAAATACATCCCTGATCTAATGCGACTTGCTTGTTTTTTTGAATCATTTCAAAAAAATGAAGAGAGCCATACGACTGTCAAATTTTCCATCCGTATTTTCTCTCAATGTTTGATGGTTTCATTACATATTGCGTTTAGACGATCCCATCCGTTCTTTTCTACACAAAATTTTGACAGATCATATTACTTGTGTGCTCGTGTGAAGGGGGCTTTAAGCTGTACAACTTAAGGAAACGTAATCGAAATGCCCTATACGATCGTAGCTACGTTTTTGTGACGAAGCTTTGAATCGAAATAAAGACTACAGGTCAATGCCAAAAGAGGAAACATCGCTTCAAATTGGAATGCAGAATAGGAATGATTAAAAATTATTTTTCAAAAAGGAACATCTTAGAAAAGTTTTCGAAACAACATAAAACTACAAATCCATTTGTCTTTTAACTCGTAGTAATAGGTTGACAGTTTTGCAACCATTATGTTCAAAACCCAAATGTTCAGCATTACTATTAAACAAAATTAACATTCATTATATATTTTGTTAAGTCATGATTGTTGGTTCACTAAAACCACAGTTTCTTCTCTATTTGGTGTTCAAATCATGTCTGCAAAGAGAGAAAAAAAAAACTAAAAAAAATGTTCAAGCCATAATCTGTAAAATTGAAACACCCTAGAGAATATTTGGTTAAACTTACTTATAACTTGTTTATATTTCTAACTCCTTATAAGACAATCTTGATTGTAAATTTTGTTGACCATCAGTAAAGTCAAAGACAAAAAAAAAAGTTACTACCAGTATGTAAATATGAATACAGTGACAAACAAAATTGTGAAAAAATAAAAATATTATAAAATCTGAAACCGACCATTTTTCTTTAATATTTTTCTAACACACATTTGTTAAAAATTATGAAAATTTTTTAGGAAATGGAATTACGATTCAGATCTTTAAGATTTGTTAGCCATTATATCAATAAAAATATCATATTATTGAAATTAAAATTCGATTAAGAACTTCCAGTAGACACTGTATATTGATGTTAATAATAAACCGGATTTATTTAACTATAGTTTGTTGTATAAAAAAAGGATTCTTAGTACATAATAGTACAGAATTTTTAAGGTCAATGTTTGATCATTAGACAAAGCCAAATGTGATCATGGACAACTTCCACTATAGTAAATCAATAATAAATAGTTCAGGTTTTTTTGAGAGATTTTCTTTCTAGATCATTTCTCACAATTTGAGAGATTTTCTTTCTAGAAAATTTCTTAAAATTTAGGAGATTTTCTTTATAGAAAATGTCTTATAATTTGAGAGATTTTCTTTTTAGAAAATTTCTTCTAATTTGAGAGATTTTCTTTATAGAAAATTTATCACAACTTGAGAGGTTTTCTTTATAGAAAATTTGTCACAATTTGAGAGATTTTCGTTATAGAAAATTTCTCACCATTTTAGAGATTTTCTTTATAGAAAATTTTCTTACTTTTTAAGAGATTTTTTTTGTAGAAAATTTATCAAAATCTGAGAGATTTTCTTTATAAAAAATGTCTCATAATTTGAGAGAATTTCGTCATCTCACAATTTCTCACATAAAATAATGTCTTTCAAAACCATTTTCAAACAATCTGAGAATCTGGATTTTGATACTTTGGCACTTAAACCATACTAAACTGTTTAATGATTTTTTTGTAGATTCTTCTCTATATTGCTTAGAAAGTGGGCTAAATAAATTCAATTACAATGTTCCATAATTTCAATGTGATGGTCAAATATCAATAACAAATTCTCATTAAAATTTCGAAAGCGTGCGACGGCAATTTGTCAAAAGTACTCTACACATTAGTAAAGCCCTGAATAATAATTTATATAAACTCATTAAGATTAATATATTTTTTTTTAATTTAAAAACCTTACAAACAATATCAATAAAAGTAGGTAATTTCGGGCTTATGTCAGTCAGTCAATCAATAAATAAAATTGAAACTCATTTCA
Organism: Lucilia sericata; assembly: GCF_015586225.1. Classification (NCBI taxonomy): domain Eukaryota; kingdom Metazoa; phylum Arthropoda; class Insecta; order Diptera; family Calliphoridae; genus Lucilia; species Lucilia sericata. The sequence continues at coordinate 24,639 of NW_023995368.1, read as the reverse complement.
AAAAAAAAGTAGTTAATCTTCGAACAGTAAAAAAAAATTAAAATAAAAAAACACAGCAGCTTTTAAAACTACATTATTATATTAATATTCATTTATTTTGTTATTTTCAAATAACATTTCATTAAAAAGGTGTCAATATTATTTTATGTAAACAAACTTTATGATTTATTCAAGTTTAAAATACTCCCAAAAAAAAGTTTCACTTTAAATTTCTATTTAATATTCAATATCAACACTGACCATTTATTTGACTAAAGTTTTTTTTTTGCCCCTTTGCTAAATCTATTTAACAAATTTACAAACAATCAATTATTCATGACGTAGTGTGAACGCAGTATTGAATAAAATTATATTTTTTTTAAACAAGTTAAAAATAAACAATTTCTTGTTAATTGGTGTTTTCAAATCAAGTTTTATATTGTTAATTTAGAAAATAATTGAGAGAATTATAGAACAAATCTTTAAGATACATTTCCGACTTTTGGATTAAATTGTAAATCCCCATAAAAAGTACTTTTTAGGGGGAATTTATTAAAAACATGTTTTAAAATTGATTTGAAATGCTTATTACGATATCACAAGTTGATTTTTCTTGGAAAATATATAAATGGCATCTGGGATGATACTTGAACTTTTCAATAGGGTAATCAATTGATGAGATATAGTACTTTTTTTGTAGAAAATTTCTCACAATTTGGGATTTTCTAGAAAATTTTTCACAATTTGAAAGATTTTGTTTATAGAAATGACCGCTCAGTTTGAGAGATTTTCTTTATAGAAATTTTAGCGCAATCTGAAAGATTTTCTCTATAGAAATTTTCTCACAATTTAAAAGACTTTCTCTATATCTTATAATTTGAGAGATTTTCTTTATAGAAAGTTTCTCACAATCTGAGAGATTTTCTTTATAGAAAATTTCTTACAATTTAAAAGATTTTCTCTATAGAAAATTTCTCACAATTTGAGAGATTTTCTCTATAGAAAATTTCTCACAATTTGAGAGATTTTCTCTATAGAAATTTTCTCACAATGTGAGAGATTTTCTCTATAGAAATTTTCTCACAATTTGAGAGACTCTCTCTATAGAAATTTTCGCTCAATTTGATAGATTTTCTTTATAGAAAATTTCTTACAATTTAAAAGATTTTCTCTATAGAAAATTTCTCACAATTTGAGAGATTTTCTCTATAGAAAATTTCTCACAATTTGAGAGATTTTCTCTATAGAAAATTTCTCACAATTTGAGAGATTTTCTCTATAGAAAATTTCTCACAATTTGAGAGATTTTCTCTATAGAAAATTTCTCACAATTTGAGAGATTTTCTCTATAGAAAATTTCTCACAATTTGAGAGATTTTCTCTATAGAAAATTTCTCACAATTTGAGAGATTTTCTCTATAGAAAATTTCTCACAATTTGAGAGATTTTCTCTATCGAAAATTTCTCACAATTTGAGAGACTTTCTTTATAGAAAATTTCTCAAATTTTAAGAGATTTTCTTAATAGAAAATTTCTCACATTTTAAGAGATTTTCTTTATAGGAAATTTCTCACATTTTAAGAGATTTTCTTTATAGGAAATTTCTCACATTTTAAGGGATTTTCTTTATAGGAAATTTCTCGCAATTTAAGAGATTTTCTTTATAGGAAATTTCTCGCAATTTGAGGGATATTCTTTATATAAAATTACTCACAATTTGAAAAATCTCCTTTATAGAAATTTTCTCACAATTTGAGAGATATTCTTTACAGAAAAATTTTCTCAAAATTTGAAATTTTCTTTATAAAAAATTTCTCACAATTTGAGAGATTTCCTTCATGGAAATTTTTCAAAATTTGAGGTATTTTCTTTATAGAAAATTTCTCACAATTTGAGAGATTTTCTCTACAGAAAATTTCTCACAATTTCAGAGATTTTCTCTACAGAAAATTTCTCACAATTTCAGAGATTTTCTCTACAGAAAATTTTCTTTATTGGAAATTTCTCTCAATTTAAGAGATTTTCTTTATAGAAAATTTCTCACAATTTAAGATACGTTCTTTATGGAAATTTTCTCACAACGTTTTCTCACAATGTGAAAATTTTACCATAATTATTCGTTGAGTGTAAAACCTAACTGTTATTGTTATTATTTATGTTAATGACATTTCACCAATTTCTTTTTAATTTTAAAATTTCATTCCTTGCACGCTACTAGATATTGTTAAGTATTATTAGTTACATGCATATAAATGCATATAAAGCATGATTTAAAGAACTTACATTTCTTATAGTAGAATCAAAGATTTTCTTTTTCAAAATTTGTTTTGAAATTAAAAATGTGAAATGAAAGTTTTCTAAATACTAGAGAGAAACAGTTGATTAGCTAATTTAACCAACGTAAAAACTAAAAGGTAGCTCGATTTCTTGTCGACCTCTGCTTCTAAAAATCTATATTTCCTCATTATTTTATTTATTTTACACCCGTTTTATATTTTGTACAATTGAAAAAAAATCAATTTTTTTAAACTAATTAAGTTTTTTTCCACAATATTTTAGTTTTTTCTTTACCCACCACCATGAGACATCCATTCACCTACTTGGCCCTTGTTATATTGGGCTTAAGCTGGTTTTCCTGCTGCTCTGAAGCCGCCATTATAGACAACAGCTATAATTATTATCGTCTACCCACTTCCATACAACCGGATCGTTATAAATTGAAAGTTATAACTCATTTAGAGAATCCAGCCAATTTAACTTTTGATGGTCAAGTTTCCATACGTTTCAAGGTGCTACAGGACACCACCAATATTACTTTACATTCGCAAAATTTAACTGTAGATGAATCGCGTATAAAGCTGAAGAGTTATGATGATGATCAGAAAATGGATTGTTTATTGTCGGTGACTCAGGTCCCGGAACAGGATTATTTTATTATACAATTGTGTCAGACACTGCGCAAGGGTCAAAACTATAAATTGAAATTGTATTTTAACGGTATTTTGAATGAGAAATTACATGGTTACTATCGTAGTTCCTATGTCGTAAAGGAGACCAATGAGACCAGGTTTGTGAGGAATAATAAAGGATTTTGGAATTTTGGTTTGTTTAATGTACTCCTTTTTCTAGGTGGCTTTCGGTTACCCAATTTGAACCTGCCCATGCTCGTGCCGCTTTTCCTTGCTTGGATGAACCTGAATATAAAGCCAAGTTTGTTATATGGCTGGGTCATCATAAAACTTTAACAGCTCTAAGTAATATGCCCTTAGAAAAGCAGGCACCAATGTAAGTATTCCGATTTTCTTTATAGAAAATATCTCTTAATCTTAGAGATTTTCTTTATAGAACATTTCTCACAATTTTTCTCTATAGAAAATTTCTTACGAATTTTAAAATTCAGAAAATTTCATGTATTCTTAATATATTATCGTTCACTTTTAGAACTGGTCTCAACGATTTCGTCTGGAGTATATTTGAAGAATCTGTACCCATGTCCACCTATTTGGTAGCCTATACCGTCAACGATTTTGCCTACAAACAGTCCGAACCAAATGCGGAATCAAACAATAATATAATGTTCCGTACATGGGCTAGACCTGAAGCTATTGATCAATGTAATTATGCCAGTGAAGTTGGACCGAAAGTTTTGAAATACTACGAAGATATATTCGGTATACCATTCCCTCTTAAGAAGGTAGATGAAATTGCCGTACCCGATTTTAGTGCAGGCGCTATGGAAAATTGGGGTTTAGTAACATATCGTGAAACGGCTCTACTCTTTGCACCCAATGTTTCTTCCAACTCTAATAAGTTGCGCATTGCTCAGGTCATAGCTCATGAATTGGCTCATCAATGGTTTGGCAATTTGGTAACCATGAAATGGTGGACTGATTTGTGGTTGAATGAGGGTTTTGCCACCTATGTGGCCAGTTTGGGGGTTCAACATTTAAGTCCCGAATGGGAATCTTATAATGAGGAATCATTAGAGAATACTTTGGCTATTTTCCGTAGAGATGCTCAGCTATCCAGTCATCCAATATCGCAACCTATTTTGAATACCAGTCAGATAGGAGAAAGATTTGATTCGATTTCCTATAAAAAGGGTTCGGCTGTTTTGAGAATGTTGCATTCCATCTTGGAGGAACAGGCTTTCTTTGAGGGTGTTAGCGATTATCTTAAGAAACATAAATACTCGAATGCTGAACAAGATGACTTATGGGCCGCTTTCACCGAAAAAGCTCATAGTTACGAGCGCATACAAAATGAATACGATATGAAGACTATAATGGATTCTTGGACTTTACAAACCGGTTATCCTTTGGTTAAAGTAACACGTGATTATTACAGTGGAGCGGTGGAAATTTCTCAACACAGATTTTTGGAAAATAAAACTCTAACGGAACAACAAATTTCGGATAAGGAACAATGCTGGTGGGTACCTCTTAGCTATACTACGGCCTCGGTTAAGAACTTTAAAACTACCACACCACAAAATTGGTTGGAATGTAATGCAGAGGGTAAAAGTAAGAATTTACGTCTGGACAATTTGGCCAAGAAGGATGAGTGGGTGCTTTTCAATATCCAATTGTCGGGTGTTTATCGTGTTATGTACGATATTGAAAATTGGGGTTTGTTAAATGAGACTTTGAATAGTAAAGATTTTACTAATATTCATATTATGAATCGTGCTCAATTGATTGATGATGTGATTTGGTTGGCCTGGAGTGGTTATCATGATTACGATATTACTTTTGATCTGTTGGAATATTTGATACAAGAACGAGAATATTTACCCTGGAGAGCTGCTTTGGAGGGTCTCAGCAGTGTGAATAGATTGTTGAAGCCATTTGATGCCAATTATGAATTGTTTAAGGTAAGGGAATGTTGACAGTTTTAAAGCTTCCTTAACAAATATTAATACTATTATGTTTACAGCGTTATATGCGTTATATTATCAAACCGGTCTACTATTACTTGGGTGGAGTAAATGCCACAACTTTTGAGGACTCTTCTTCATTTACCAAGGTCTTGCACAAGTCCCTTATAGCCGGCTGGGCTTGTCGTTTGGAAATGGAAGATTGTGTACAAAACTCCATTAAATATTTCCAGCAATGGAAGACCTCACGCAATCCCAATACCGAAAATAATATACCCGTAGATCTAAGACCTACTGTATATTGTACAGCTATACGTCATGGCAGCCACGATGATTGGCAATTCTTATGGCAACGCTATAAGGAATCAAATGTGGCTACGGAAAAACGTACCATTATCTTCTCTCTAGCCTGTTCTCGTGATACCAAAACTCTGGTTAACTATGTGGATATGACTTATGATAAGACGGGTCATATACGCAAACAAGATGCTACTTATGCCTTCAGTTCCGTGGCACGTAATGAAGTTGGTTTCCCTCTAGCTAAACAATATTTTATGGAAAATATTGATAAACTAAATGATTAGTAAGTTTATGATTAAAAAGCCCTCAAAAAATATTTATTAATTTCTTAATTTTACTTTTTTTCATCACAGTTATGGTCCCTATTCCAACGATTTGGGTCATTTATTGTCACCTTTAGCCAGCCAAATCATTAGCTCAGAAGATCTCAATAAACTTTCCTCGCTGATCGAGTCCAAAAAGGAACTCTTTAAGAAATCCGAAAAGAGTGTACAAAGCGCTTTCGAAACTATTAATTTCAATCTTCAATGGATTGAACACAATGTACGCGATACTAAATCACGTCTACAATCACGTTTAACTTTTATGGATTTCCTTAAAACCGATGAAGAGGCTTAAGGCATCATAATAATATAGAGTAAATTCCATGTGTGTGATGTTGCTTGTGAGCTGTATGATGGTATATTCCCTATTTGGGTTTTATTAGTTTATTAATAAAATAAAATCAACATCAGCCCAGTTATTTTAATTCTACTAATTCTAAGAATTACTTAAACATATATTTTTTATGATTTTATAGCGATTTTTTATGTATGTATATGATCAGCCCATATTAGAAGTGATGTATTTTTGTCATTGTCATTATTATATTTTTTTATTTCCAAAATACTGTAATTGTTTTTAACAATAAATGTATATTTATATGTATGTATAAGTTTTAGTAAATAATTTGGAGTTTTATTTCTATTAGATGCGATTATAATGAATTTTATTTATGTAGGTAAGATTTATACCTATAGAGGTAATATTAAATATAACCCACTTAGACATGACTGAATCTAGTTCAGATCTAGTTTAGTTGTAGTTCAATTCTAGTTTAGTTCCAATTCTGTTCTAGTTCACTTCTAATTCAGTTTAGTTCAGTTCAGTTCAAGTTCAGTTCTAGTTCAGTTCTAGTTCAGTTCTAGTTCAGTTCTAGTTCAGTTCTAGTTCAGTTCTAGTTCAGTTCTAGTTCAGTTCTAGTTCAGTTCTAGTTCAGTTCTAGTTCAGTTCTAGTTCAGTTCTAGTTCAGTTCTAGTTCAGTTCTAGTTCAGTTCTAGTTCAGTTCTAGTTCAGTTCTAGTTCAGTTCTAGTTCAGTTCTAGTTCAGTTCTAGTTCAGTTCTAGTTCAGTTCTAGTTCTAGTTCAGTTCTAGTTCAGTTCTAGTTCAGTTCTAGTTCAGTTCTAGTTCAGTTCTAGTTCAGTTCTAGTTCAGTTCTAGTTCAGTTCTAGTTCAGTTCTAGTTCAGTTCTAGTTCAGTTCTAGTTCAGTTCTAGTTCAGTTCAGTTCAGTTCTAGTTCAGTTCTAGTTCAGTTCTAGTTCAGTTCTAGTTCAGTTCTAGTTCAGTTCTAGTTCAGTTCTAGTTCAGTTCTAGTTCAGTTCTAGTTCAGTTCTAGTTCAGTTCTAGTTCAGTTCTAGTTCAGTTCTAGTTCAGTTCTAGTTCAGTTCTAGTTCAGTTCTAGTTCAGTTCTAGTTCAGTTCTAGTTCAGTTCTATTTCAATTCTAGTTCAGTTCTAGTTCTAGTTCAGTTCTAGTTCAGTTCTATTTCAGTTCTAGTTCAGTTCTTCAGTTCTAGTTTAGTTCTAGTTTAGTTCTAGTTTAGTTCTAGGTTAGTTCTAGTTTAGTTCTAGTTTAGTTCTAGTTCAGTTCTAGTTTAGTTCTAGTTTAGTTCTAGTTTAGTTCAGTTCTAATTCAGTTCTAGTTCAGTTCTAGTTCAGTTCTAGTTCAGTTCTAGTTCAGTTCTAGTTCAGTTCTAGTTCAGTTCTAGTTCAGTTCTAGTTCAGTTCTAGTTCAGTTCTAGTTCAGTTCTAGTTCAGTTCTAGTTCAGTTCTAGTTCAGTTCTAGTTTAGTTCTAGTTCGGTATAGGAGTGCGCTAGATTATGTAAATTTTGTAAGGGTTCAGGGACTAAATTAAGTAATTATTTCATATAGACAAGAAGTTCCATGACCTACCTATGGCTAATAACACTCTGCATACATATATGTACATAAAAGTAGGTATTTCAATATATTAGCAATGAGCGCATGTTCTAAGTATTCATTAGAATCTTTTCGCTAATTAATAAAGTTAATAAAAGCAATTTCTGACACGTTTCCTGAGTAGACAATGATCAAGTAGCTACAGTTGTCAACTATTAGATAAACAAGTCATCTTTTAATAATATAATCTCAATCTTTTGCATTTGTAATAAACAATAAGCTTTCTGCCATTGTAGTTTTAATTTAAAAGTTTCCAGATACCTACCTGTTTATTTTACTTAAATGCTAGCTTGGAGTCTTATTGGAATGCAACACCTACAGTGATCACAAATTTACTATTTTCACTTTACTGTTTTATATTTTCGTAAGGATTACATTTAATTTCTTTAATTAGTCTTTGGAACACTTTAATTTCTTTAATTATTCCTTGGAACATTTTATTAATTTAATTTTTCTCTATTGTTTTTGAAGCTCAGTTACTGTTTGTTTACAATTATTATAGCAGATTGTCAGTTACACATAAACATTCAGAATGTTGCCATATTTATGTGGAAATAATCAAATCGATTATAATTCGTACGACAAACGACTGCCGGCAGGGTGTATTTTTTTGTAACGTTATTTCTTTACTTTTACCACCCAATTATAAAAATAAAAAGATTTTGTTTGTAATAATTTACTTTTTTTCTTTGAATATGTATATATATTTCATTTTTATTATTTTATTTTTTTATAATTAAAGTTTTATGTGTGACTTTTAATAAGTATTTTCATTCATATTTTGTTGTTTTTAATTTTTATGTATAAGGTGTACTTAATAATTTGTTTTTAAATTTTTTATATATACTTTTTAATTTAATATTCACTGCTTATTATTCGGTTTTGTATTATTTATCGGGACTTTTTCAAGTAATCGATAAATAAATCCAACACTTAATACCTTTTTCCTTTGTATTTTTCTTATTTATGCATGGTAATTAATTATAATTATGTATACTTTTTTCAATGTATAATACAATATTATAGATTATTGTTATAAGACAAATTATTTTAAAATAATTCAAATTACTGCATTTATTATTTTGCAATTGAAAACTGAACTAGAACTGAATTAGAACTGAACTAGAAACTGAACTAGAACTGAACTAGAACTGAACTAGGACTGAACTAGAACTGAACTAGAACTAAACTAGAACTAAACTAGAACTGAACTAGAACTGAACTAGAACTGAACTAGAACTGAACTAGAACTGAACTGAACTGAACTAGAACTGAACTAGAACTGAACTAGAACTGACTAGAACTGAACTAGAACTGAACTAGAACTGAACTAGAACTGAACTAGAACTGAACTAGAACTGAACTAGAACTGAACTAGACTGAACTAGAACTGAACTAGAACTGAACTAGAACTGAACTAGAACTGAACTAGAACTGAACTAGAACTGAACTAGAACTGAACTAGAACTGAACTAGACACTGAACTAGAACTGAACTAGAACTGAACTAGAACTGAACTAAACTAGAACTAGAACTGAACTAGACTGAACTAGAACTGAACTAGAACTTGAAGAACTAGAACTGAACTAGAACTGAACTAGAACTGAACTGAACTGAACTAGAACTGAACTAGAACTGAACTAGAACTGAAATAGAACTGAACTAGAACTGAACTAAACTGACTAGAACTGAACTAGAACTGAACTAGAACTGAACTAGAACTGAACTAGAACTGAACTAGAACTGAACTAGAACTAACTAGAACTGAAACTAGAACTGAACTAGAACTGAACTAGAACTGAACTAGAACTGAACTAGAACGAACTAGAACTGAACTAGAACTGAATAGAACTGACTTAGAACTACTGAACTTAGAACTGAACTAGAAGACTGAACTAGAACTGAACTAGAACTGAACTAGAACTGAACTAGAACTGAACTAGAACTGACTAGAACTGAACTAGAACTGAAACTAGAACTGAACTAGAACTGAACTAGAACTGAACTAGAACTGAACTAGAACTGAACTAGAACTGAACTAGAACTGAACTAGAAATGAACTAGAACTGAACTAGAACTAAACTAGTATTGAACTAGAACTGAACTAGAACATAACTACAACTGAACTAGAACTAAACTAAAACTGAACTAGAACTGAATTAGATCTGAACTAAATATGAACTAAAACTCAACTGGAACTCAACTAGAACTGATGTAGTACTAAACTGGAACATAACTCGAACTGAATACTTTGTATTCATACTTATTAAGGAAAAATTGTAAATAATAAATATTTTTAATATATTTTTTTTAATTTAATATTTAATTATTTGGTTGTTTTTTTTTAATTTTTGTTGAGTTTATTTTTGTTTAATGTTTAACAAATTTTTTAACAATTTTTGTTTTTTTTTAATTTATGTTTTATTTTTTATTTCATAAAGAAATTAATCTTTTTTATTGTTAATTAAAGCCATTCTAGCAAATTCTTTTATAAGCTGGATTTCTTTTTCATTATACATATATTTAATTAATAATAAAAAATAAACATTTACAAATATGTATTTTAAAAAAGAACTGAAAAAATATCAAGAAATATTTTTTTTACTTAAAGATTTTTAATTTAATTAAAAATCTTTAATAGTTTTTGTTTTAATCAGAACATGGAATCAGTATATAATTTAATGAATTCTGTATTTGAATATTGTTTTTGTTTGTGTTATAAAAGTTGTAATAACTTTGTTGTTTGTTATGTTTTTATATATATTGAATACTTTTAGGCATTTATTATTTTAGAGTTCATTGCATATTTCAGGGATTTGTTTGTTGTCTTTATTTAAATAAATATTTATTATTATATTAGTACTATTTCAAAATTGCATTAAATTTCTTGTTATAAAGAGGTTGGTTTAATTTTATAAATTATTTTCATTTGTTATTAATAAATTCGTTATCAAATATGTTTATTATTATTTTATGTAATTTGTTTATAATATTTATTTAATGTTATGTTTATTTTGTTTTTTTTTTTTGCTAAAGGAAGGATGTTTTGTTTAGGAATCTTTCAATTTATTTTGTCGAATTTTATTTTTTAAATGGGCTACAAAAACAGACTAGGTTCATTCATTTATTTATTAGACTTATATGTTTTTTGTTTGTTTAATATATGTTTTGTTTTAATTTTATTGTTTTAATATATTTATGCATAATTTGAGAGATCTGTTTATTGATTTCGTATTATATGTATGTACATACATCTATGTACTTGTTTTATATACAAGTTTATATTTATAACAAAAATTGTTTATTCTTAAATGCCTAATACTGTTCCTTCTATGTTGTATTATTTTTAAATGTAATATTTAAAAATATTAAAAAAAAAACTAAAAAATAAAAATTAATATTTCAAATATATAAATGAACTGAACTAGAACTAAGCTAGAACTGAAGTACAACTGAACTAGAACTGAACTAGAACTGAACTAGAACTAAGAATGAACTAGAACTGAACTAGAACTGAACTAGAACTGAACTAGAACTGAACTAGAACTGAACTAGAACTGAACTAGAACTGAACTAGAACTGAACTAGAACTGAACTAGAACTGAACTAGAACTGAACTAGAACTGAACTAGAACTGAACTAGAACTGAACTAGAACTGAACTAGAACTGAACTAGAACTGAACTAGAACTGAACTAGAACTGAACTAGAACTGAACTAGAACTGAACTAGAACTGAACTAGAACTGAACTAGAACTGAACTAGAACTGAACTAGAAACTGAACTAGAACTGAACTAGAACTGAACTAGAACTGAACTAGAACTGACTAGAACTGAACTAGAACTGAACTAGAACTGAACTAGAACTGAACTAGAACTGAACTAGAACTGAACTAGAACTGAACTAGAACTGAACTAGAACTGAACTAGAACTGAACTAGAACTGAACGTAGAACTGAACTAGAACTGAACTAGAACTGAACTAGAACTGAACTAGAACTGAACTAGAACTGAACTAGAACTGAACTAGAACTGAACTAGAACTGAACTAGAGCTGAACTAGAACTGAACTAGAACTGAACTAGAACTGAACTAGAACTGAACTAGAACAGAACTAGAACTGAACTAGAACTGAACTAGAACTGACACTAGAACTGAACTAGAACTGAACTAGAACTGACTAGAACTGAACTAGAACTGAACTGAACTGAACTAGAACTGAACTAGAACTGAACTAGAACTGAACTAGAACTGAAACTAGAACTGGAACTAGAACTGAACTAGAACTGAACTAGAACTGAACTAGAACTGAACTAGAAACTGAACTAGAAACTGAACTAGAACTGAACTAGAACTGAACTAGAACTGAACTAGAACTGAACTAGAACTGAACTAGAACTGAACTAGAACTGAACTAGAACTGAACTAGAACTGAACTAGAACTGAACTAGAACTGAACTTGAACTGAACTAGAACTGAACTGAACTAGAACTGAACTAGAACTGAAATAGAACTGAAATAGAACTGAACTAGAACTGAACTTGAACTTAACTAGAACTGAAGTAGAACTTTTTTGTAGATAAAATCATCTGAAAACAAATTTTTTTGAATGAAAACAAATAAAATAAAATTCTTTTAAAATTTTTTCTTTTTAAATTTTTATTATTAATAATATATAGAGTTCTTTTTTGTGATTATACTTTTTAACTTTTTACTCACATCTTAAATAATTAAAGCCAAAAATTTTTTTATAAATGAAAAGAAAAAAAAAACAAATTAAAACTAAAGAGAGCTAAGCTTATAATAAACAACTATAAATGGATTAATCATTAAAAATACTTAATAAACAATTGATAATTTGATATAATAATAAAAAAATACCTAAGGAAAATAAACAAATTTTCAAAGAAAAATAATATCATATAAAATAAAGGAAAATTAAAAATAAAATTAACAATAAAAACAAAAGGGTGTTAAATGTGTTAAATATTATTAAAGTTATAAGGTTAATGTGTTTTCATATAGTTAATTGTTTAATTTATTTTAATTGTTATTTACTCAATTTTTAAGGTTTACAACATGTATACTTTTTTGTTTTTGTTTTTTCTTTAATTATTTTATATAGTTTAGTACATAACAAGGTATGCAGCAAATCAGTCCAATAGAGAGAGAGAGTTGTTATATAAATGTAGTAGTATTTATGTAGTTAGTTAAAGAATATTTTTAAATAGATAGATAAATATAGATAGATAGTTAAGATAGTTTTAATTGAATGTTGGCATTAATAATTTCTTATAAATGTATGTTGAAGTAGAAATAATAATACTATTGTAGAATCAAATTTTATGTGTTTTTGCTGTGAAATTTGCATTCATAATCCCAAAAATACTAGAACAAAGAATTGTTTTTTAGTACTAAAAATTATTTAAAAAGTTTTATTACAAAAATTTTTTATAAAATACTTTTAGTACTAAATATTTTTATATAAAAAGTCTTTGTACTAAATAGTTTTTAATAATATACTTTTCGTACTAAAAATTGTCTATAAAAAACTTTTAGTACTAAATATTTTCTATAAAAATCTTTAATACTTCTATAAAACCACTCTTATACTTTTAGTAGTAAATTTTTTATATAAAAGTATTTTAGTACTAAACATTTTTCTATGAAAATCATTTTGTATTAAAATTTTTCTATAAAAAAACTTTTAGTACTAACAAATTTTCTAAAAAAATCATTTAGTACTAAACAATTTTTATAAATCTTTTTAGTACTAAAAAATTTCTAAAAAAAATTTATATAAAGAACGTTTAGTACTATTTTTCTATAAAAAACATTTTGTTTAAAATTTTTTTATAAAATTGTTTATTTAAAAATTATTTAGTACTAATAAATGTTCTTTAAAATTATTTATTACTAAAAAATATCTAAAAAAATTTTTAGTTCTAAAAATTTTTCTATAAATAACTTTTAGAACTAAAAAATATTCTATAAAAATCATTTAGTACTAAATAAATTTCTATAAAAAAACTTAGTACAAACATTTTTTTCTAGAAAAATCTTTTAGTACTAAAAAAATTTCTATAAATAACTTTTAGAACTAAAAAATATTCTATAAAAAAATCATTTAGTACTAAATAAAAAAAACTTTTAGTACTAAAATTTTTTCTATAAAAATCTTTTAGTACTAAAAAATTTTCTATAAATAACTTTTAGTACTAAAAAACTTTTCTATGAAAATAGTTTAGTACTAAATAATTTTCAATAAATAACTTTTAGTACTAAAACTTTTCTATAAAAATCATTTAGTACTAAAAATTTTCCATAAATTTTTTTGTACTAAAAATTTCTTTGAAAATCTTTTAGTTCTAAAATTTCAATCCAATCTTTTATTAGTAAACAATTTCTATAAATAACTTTTGGTACTAAAAAATTTCAAAAAAAAAAAATTTAGTACTAAACAGTCTTCTAGAAAAATATTTTTGTACTAAAATTTTTTCTATTACAGTCATTTAGCACGAAAAAACTTTTAGTACTAAAAATTAAACAAACAAATCATTTCGTACTAAAAAAGTCTTACAAATAGCATTTAGTACTAAAAAATCCTAAAAAAAATTATTTAGTACCAAACAATTTTCTATGAAAAAATTTTAGTACTTAAAAATTTCTATAAAAATCGTTAGTACTAAAAATATCCCAAAAAAAACGTTAATATTAAGAAATGCTCTTATAAAAAACTTTTAGTACTAAAAAATGTCTACTAAAATCATTCAGTACTTAAATTTTTTTATAATAATCATTAAGTAGTAAACTATTTTTTACAAAAATCATTCAGTACTAAAAATTTCTATTTTAGTAAAAACAATTTTCTATAAAAACTTTTAGTAGTAAATAACATTCGTTTAAAAACTTTTAGTACTAAACAACTTTCTATAAAAAAAAAACTTTTAGTACTAAACAACTTTCTATAAAAATCTTTTAGTACTAAAAAATTTTCTATAAAAACCTTTTAGTACTAAAAATTGTATATAAAAATCTTTTAGTTTTTAAAAAATATTCAGTAAAAAATCTTTTTAAAAGCAATAAAATCAAAAAATTAATGTATCTAGCAAAAGAAAGAGCGAGAGAGTGATAGAGCTAAAGTAAAGAGTAAAATGTATAAAGATTAAAGAGTAAATATTAGTATATATCACGTATGATAGAATGATAAATTAAAAAAAAATATTGAAATTTTAAATACAAATATGTTTTTTTTTTTTTTTTTTTGTTAATTTTTATAAAGTTTCTTATTTTCTTGGAAATATTATCATTGTGTGGTTTACTTTTAATTTTGAATTAAATATTTTTCTTTCTCAATAAAGTTTAACTTATATAACCTGTTCTTTACAATTGCATTTAGTCAGGCTTTTATTATTACAATTATTATTATTATTATTAATAATATTATTAGTATTATTACTACCACTACTATTGTAAATGTTGTTGTTGTTATTATTAAGATTAATATTATTACTATAACTTGTATTGCTCTTATGCTTACTTTTAGTTGTTGCTGTTACTCACATACGTATACCCGAACTATGGGCACTATGACCACTACTCTGTAGACTTTCATTTGACCAGGAGGTCTGTGGCGATGATGTTACGGGACCCGGAGAGGATGTAGATGCCGTTGCCGATTTTGGTGGTGTGGATTGTAGATTGTAACGGGCATAGAAGAGTAAATAGGGAGTTATAGTTATTTTACGCGCCGGTGATAATAATTCTTCAAATTCTCTTTGTGTCATGGCTTTGATTTTATCATCGTCACACATATACCAGATGGGTTCACTGCAATTGTTTTGCGTGGTGGCATAGGAGGCTTTTGTGGAACCTCTACCCGTGCTGCCGTAACCCGAGGTATTGGCCGATGTGGAGTAGTTATGATGTATGTTGTTGTTGTAATTGGCTGGGGTATTGTAGCCAGAACCGTTGGAATATTGGGAAGATTCTTCACTGAAATCGCTAGTACTATTGTTGGCTGACTGGTATTGCAATTGCTGTTGTGCTGAAAGGCGCATGGCACAACAGTTAATACTTTGACAAGTGACCGGACATTGGGGTGTTGCTGCGCCACCAACACCAGCCGCTGTCGAATTATTCATAGATAATTTTCCTATGCCATTTGTAATGGCTTTGCTGCTGCTATTTAAACCATTTAATTGTTTGACATTTTTACTCATATCTCCCGAACTGGAGGCTTTACTACGTCCGAATTTCATCTTCATTTTCATAAACCCGGTACTCGATGAACCCAATCCAGAGGAGGCCGCTGAAGATTGCGAACTATTAGCGGCACTAGTGCTATTACCCGCCGCTGCTCCTAGATTACGTTCTTGACTAGCTCTTCTTCGTTGCTCTTTGGGACAATTGATGTATTCGTTGGCCCAATCCAGCGAACAGGTGTACGCAATGTAATGACCCACCGACATAGTAGCGCCCACATGCGTTATCACACTGTATAATTTATAAATGTGTAATTTGTTGGCATCACTTAGTTCACAGCATTTGGAACAGAAACATTGCAGGGTAAATGATGTTGGAATGTAACTGTTTATCTTCTCCATGCCACCGCTAAAACGGCTCAATTGTATGATCAAGAGACGTGGCAAGACTTCGTAAGATATTGAACGTATGGCCTCGGTATAGCCACAACATTGTTCACAGCGATATTTGTTTTCATTGCGAAAATACTCGCGGGTAATGCAGGAATTCTAGGAGGGAAGCCAAATAGTAAGTAATAGTCTAAACCTTTTTTTATAAATAACAACTCACCTGTATAAATGATGATGGTCTATCCATAAATTCGTTGCTTTCGTAACCCGCTTGGGGCACAGGTACAGCAATATCAATCATGGTTTCCTTTTGTTCCGTTATCGTTCACAGCTCAAACACTTGGTGGTCGACACCGTTATGCCCTCAAAGTCCTCATTAAAGAAATCCAAACCCAATTCTCTAATCTTACCCTCCAAACGTTGTTTATCCTTTAGTATTAAGGCCACAGCCGTGGTGCATCTGTTTCATCTAACGCTGTCGCGCTGCCCGCCACAATAGCAGTAGAATTTGAAGGTGAGGTTAGCGAGTTACTGCCACCGCCAATTGAAGCCGCTCCAACTGTTGCTGAGGCAGCCGAAGTCGATGTCGTATTGAGATCATTTGTATTTAGGTAGAAGAGACTATTTGCTGTGCTCGTGGTCTGTGTATTGCCACTAGACATGAGGGCATCTTTAAGAGGCGATTGAAGGCGGGAGTTTTTGGAATTTTTACTTTCATCTTTTCGCTTTGATTTGCGTGAGAAGAAGGAGGAAGTTTTTGAACTTGCTGAGGCTAAACTATTAATATTATTACTATTGCTAGTGCCAATTGCAATGCCACCACCAACAGCACTGCCAGCAACAGAAGTATGGTTTTCATTAAATCTCGTTCAACTTCATCAGGGTTGGAAATGTATCTGTAAGAAAGTTTGTTATAAAATGTTATTATAGAACAATTACTTAGTACTTAAAGAAGAAATTTTTAAAATTAAAAGATTTTTATAGAAAATGGTTAAATACTAAGATGTTTAATGCTAAGAAATTTTTAAAAATTTCTTCTAAAGTTGTTCTAAAATTTATTCCATTCTTGTGGCCTTATCAATAAGATCAACTTACCCATTCAATATCACATCTGGACACTCAGCTATGGCTTTGATTAAGGTTTGACTTGTTTCTCTTATACTATTCAATAGACACATTAAAAACTCATGCGCATCTTGTTGTTGATTACCCTCAAATATACTGCTAACATCTTGTATGGCATGCAATAGAGTATCGGCATGATGAGGTTCGGTCGATTCATTAATCTCATTGCGATGCAAACTCTGATAGAGTTCATGCAGTTTTTCAGTCAACAGCTGATGACAACTCTTTGAGTAACTTGTGTTAGGGCAGAAGAATTGTTGGCCCCTGCGCTAGGGACTGCAGTTCCTGAACCACTATTATACTGTTCCATGGAGGCTAAATCTTTGCTACTCCAACTGCGAGCATTCTCCATGTGCACTGCACTAATGCCGCGACCCAAGGAAGACGATTTTGCTCGTGCTCTCGCTATATTCTGTTGCAGAGCATTCAAATCCGCTAGCAAGTGATGAAGATTGTGCAAGAATTGTGGTGCAAAACGCAGAGTGTATACCACGGAATTCAAATAGCAAGTGTTTCCAATATTACACAGTGTTCCCATGGTGGGCGCATGATTGATGGCACTGCCATTACCCACCAACGAAGGATTCGAATTGCCTGCAATAACAGAACCACTGCTACCCGATAGATAATATTGATTTGCCATTTCTTGTGTATCACTGGTATCATTCATAACCATCGCAGCACCACCGCTACTGGCACTCGACCGACTTGAAGTCATATAACCATTGCCCACAACACTACCGCCTCCGCCACCACCGCGACCATCATTGGTCGTTTGAAATGGACGCTCATACAGCGACATTATACGCGCTCTTTTCTTCGAATTCGTATTTGTTGCTTCGATTGGCAATGGTTTAAGGAATTACCAGCCGTTGTTTGTTTTTGTTCGCTGTTGTTGTTATCTACAGCAGCGCTTGCAGACGTTTGCACGCCTGTAACAGCAGCAATTTGTGGTGTAATTGGATTGGCTGCTATACGTTTGGGTCTGGGTTGATGTAGTGTCGCAAGTCCTAGGAGTATCGCCTGTGTGTTATTACGTTTACGTTTATTATTGGGTTTCTAACTTCTTCGCTCAAGGTTTCGATTAGATTTAAGGTTGCATCATCAAGAACGGGGGAAACTGGAAATGAATGAAAAAAATTTCGAAATTTTTTAACAAAGAGAGGTTATGAATGGTTAGTTTAATTTTCAATATCATTATCATCATTTAAAATTTGTTATAAAATATACAGTGCTTGGAAATTGTTTCAATAAATCTGTATTAGTTCTAGTTAAGTTCTAGTTCAGTTCTAGTTCAGTTCTAGTCAGTTCTAGTTTCAGTTCTAGTTCAGTTCTAGTTCAGTTCTAGTTCAGTTCTAGTTCAGTTCTAGTTCAGTTCTAGTTCAGTTCTAGTTCAGTTCTAGTTCAGTTCTAGTTCAGTTCTAGTTCAGTTCTAGTTCAGTTCTAGTTCAGTTCTAGTTCAGTTTAGTTCAGTTCTAGTTCAGTTCTAGTTCAGTTCTAGTTCAGTTCTAGTTCAGTTCTAGTTCAGTTCTAGTTCAGTTCTAGTTCAGTTCTAGTTCAGTTCTAGTTCAGTTCTAGTTCAGTTCTAGTTCAGTTCTAGTTCAGTTCTAGTTCAGTTCTAGTTCAGTTCTAGTTCAGGTAGTCTAGTTCAGTTCTAGTTCAGTTCTAGTTCAGTTCTAGTTCAGTTCTAGTTCAGTTCTAGTTCAGTCTAGTTCAGTTCTAGTTCAGTTCTAGTTCAGTTCTAGTTCAGTTCTAGTTCAGTTCTAGTTCAGTTCTAGTTCAGTTCTAGTTCAGTTCTAGTTCAGTTCTAGTTCAGTTCAGTTCAGTTCTCAGTTCAGTTCTAGTTCAGTTCTAGTTCAGTTCTAGTTCAGTTCTAGTTCAGTTCTAGTTCAGTTCTAGTTCAGTTCTAGTTCAGTTCTAGTTCAGTTCTAGTTCAGTTTAGTTCAGTTCTAGTTCAGTTCTAGTTCAGTTCTAGTTCAGTTCTAGTTCAGTTCTAGTTCAGTTCTAGTTCAGTTCTAGTTCAGTTCTAGTTCAGTTCTAGTTCAGTTTTAGTTCAGTTCTAGTTCAGTTCTAGTTCAGTTTCTAGTTCAGTTCTAGTTCAGTTCTAGTTCAGTTCTAGTTCAGTTCTAGTTCTGTTCTAGTTCAGTTCTAGTTCAGTTCTAGTTCAGTTCTAGTTCAGTTCTAGTTCAGTTCTAGTTCAGTTCTAGTTCAGTTCTAGTTCAGTTCTAGTTCAGTTCTGGTTCAGTTCTAGTTCAGTTCTAGTTCAGTTCTAGTTCAGTTCTAGTTTAGTTCAGTTCTAGTTCAGTTCTAGTTCAGTTCTAGTTCAGTTCTAGTTCAGTTCTAGTTCAGTTCTAGTTCAGTTCTAGTTCAGTTCTAGTTCAGTTCTAGTTCAGTTCTAGTTCAGTTCTAGTTCAGTTCTAGTTCAGTTCTAGTTCAGTTCTAGTTCAGTTCTAGTTCAGTTCTAGTTCAGTTCTAGTTCAGTTCTAGTTCAGTTCTAGTTCAGTTCTAGTTCAGTTCTAGTTCAGTTCT
>NW_023995367.1:0-132175 GCF_015586225.1 Lucilia sericata | reverse complement strand
CGTTCCCTAACTCTGAAGTAGATGGTTTAGGCTGTACTACTCTTATACAGCATAGTATTGACACGGGTGATGCAAAACCTATAAACAACGTTTATATCCGATTTCACCGGCGGTAGAGAAACAGCTTTGCGGGGAATTAGATCGTATGATTTCTCTCGGAGTTATAGAGGAAGCTCCAAATTCCCCTTGGTCATCACCACAGTCGTTGTTGTCAAACCTGGAAAGTTAGGATGTGTGTGGACAGTCGAAATTAAACTCCGTAACAGTTAAGGACGCTTACCCGATACCGAACATTGACGGAATTTTATCAAGACTTCCTCCAGTTCACTGTATTTCAAAAATTGATTTGAAAGACGCCTTTTGGCAAATTAAACTGGACGAAGCCTCGAAACCAAAGACAGCTTTTACAGTCCCTAATCGGCCATTGTATCAATTTACAAGAATGCCGTTTGGACTTTGTAACGCACCGCAATCGTTGTGCCGACTAATGGACATGGTCATTCCGTACAATTTAAAAACTCACGTTTTTGTATATCTAGATGACTTACTTGTTGTTTCGCAGACTTTTGACGAACATTTGACACACTTGATGGAGGTTGCTACGAATCTTAGAAAAGCAGGTTTGACAATCAACGTTAAGAAAAGTAGCTTTGCACTAAGTCGTGTTAAATATTTAGGATTTGTTGTAGGGAACGGGACGTTGCAAGTGGACGAAGACAAAATTAAAGCTATTCAAGACTTCCCTGTACCAAAATCCATAAAACATTTAAGACGATTTTTAGGCATGACTGGATGGTACAGGAGATTTATACAGGATTATTCGGCGTTGACATTTCCTTTGACAGAACTACTGACAAAGAAAAAGACTTTTAATTGGACTGACCAAGCTCAAGAAGCTTTTGACAAACTAAAGACAAAACTGACGTCAGCACCATTACTCATTCATCCCGATTATAGTAAACCTTTTATTTTACAGTGTGATGCTAGCACTTATGGGGTGGGTGCAGTATTGGCGCAGAAAGACGAGGACGGGACAGAAAGGCCAATTGCCTATATGTCTCATAAACTCAATAAAGCTCAAAGAAACTATACCATTACGGAACTAGAATGCCTAGCCGTAGTGATGGCGATCAAAAAGTTTAGATCGTACATTGAGGGCTTAGAGTTTAAGGTTGTGACCGATCACGCAAGTTTGAAGTGGTTGATGGGTCAACGTGATCTTTCCGGTCGTTTAGCTCGGTGGGCATTGAAACTTCAAGGTTTCAATTTCACGATTGAACACCGAAGTGGGAGAGAAAACGTTGTCCCTGATACGCTGTCTCGGGCCCATGAAGGCGAAGACTTTTTGAGCTCTATTGAGTTGGAGACATTACCGGCAATTGACCTTGACTCGGACGCATTTAAAACTGTCGAATATTTTAAATTACGAGACGATTTTCAAAATTCAGGGTTACCGGACTACAAAATTTTGGACGGTTATATTTATAAGAGAACTGAATTTTCTTCTGGTGAGACTGACGAATCAAATTTGTGGAAACTATATGTACCGACAGAACTAAGACGAGACGTTATATATTCGGCACACAATACACCAACATCGGCACATGGTGGAATCACTAAAACTATCGAACGGATTCGACAATACTTTATTGGCCTCGACTTGTTACTGACGTTAAGGACTATATTCAAAATTGTGACCTTTGTAAGACTTCGAAGACTCCGACAAATATTTTACGACCACCTTTGGGACAGATGACAGATACTGAACGACCATTTCAACGACTATACGTAGACTTAATAGGACCATTTCCAAGGTCGAAGAAGGGACACATTGGACTACTAATTGTACTGGACCATTTTTCAAAATTCACTTTTCTTAAACCGCTTAAGAAATTTGTTTCGAAGGATATTATAAATTATTTACGGACTGACATTTTTAACTGCTATGGGGTTCCGGAGACTTTGGTTTCAGACAATGGATCTCAATTTAAATGCAAAGATTTTGAGAAATTTCTAGAAAAATACGGTGTTAAACACATATTGACTGCAGTATATAGCCCACAAGCGAATGCAAGCGAAAGAGTCAATCGATGCATTAACGAAGCTTTACGCTCATATATTCGAAAAGACCAACGGGAATGGGATCTATATACTGACAGCATAAATTGTTCTCTTCGAAATAGTATCCATCAATCCATTGGCAGAACCCCATACCAAGTAGTTTTCGGACAGACTATGGTGACTCACGGTAAGGACTATAAACTTTTGAGAAGACTTAATCTTTTGGCTGACAGTGACTCAATAATCGAACGACAGGACGAATTTACTTTAATACGGAACAAAATTAGAGAGTTAATTAAAAAGGCCTTCGACAAAAACGCGCGGACATACAACCTACGTTCTCGGACAAAGGACTTTACTATCGGACAAACTGTTATCAGACGAAATTTTGCGCAAAGCTCAAAAATTAATAATTTTAACTCAAAACTTGCTCCAGTGGGCATTCAAGCCAAAGTTTTGCGTAAAATAGGACAGTATAATTACGAACTACAAGACATAGACAGCAACAGTACAGGAATATATCATGCAAAAGACATCTGGACTTAAGACTTATTAGACTTTCCAAATTTTAGATTATAAATTGCCCTTTCCAGATCCAGTTGCCGATCTGCTAGCGCATATCTTAAGCTGTATCTGTTTTGTGAGGTCAAAGTATAGGTAACATTATTTAGTTTTAAAAACGCCCTTTCCAGATCCAGTTGCCGATCTGCTAGCGCATATCTTAAGCTGTATCTGTTTTGTGAGGGCTATGTGTTTTCAAATTGTTTATTGGGTTTCAAATACTTTAAAATTTTCCAATAACAATTTTATACAAACTTTTGTATGTATTGAAAAATTTATACTTCAATTTTTGTTATTTCAAAAGAAAAATTTGATTCTCCCAAAACGGAAATAAAATAATTTTAAAGAATATCCGTTTTATTAAAATATTGATTAATAATCTTCAGAAATAAGCGGTTTCGTGAAGGAAATAAAGGTAAATAACATGGTTTAAATTTAGTGACCATAATTAATAAATTTTCTGTATAGGTTTTGGAAAGGAATTTATCATTATTTCATTCAACTTTGAACAATCTTTTTACTATCTATTGTCTGTTAAATTCTACAAGCCTAATTTCACCAAACCTGAATATCATTTCAAATCGAACAAGAATCATTCGGAATAATCATCTCAACTTTGAAGTTTTGTGAAACAAACATCGATAAATCCTCAGCGTCTTTCTTAAATCCTACAAGAATCAAACTTAAACTAAACTACAACTAATTATCTTACTTAAAACCTACTTAAACTTAAAAATCTAATCTAATTTAACCACCAAAACCTACTTAAACTTAAAAATCTAATCTAATTTAACCACCAAAACCTACTTAAACTTACTTAAACGCTAAATTTAAACTAATTTTATCTTCAAAAAGCCTCTAAAACTAATTTGGTTTAATATAAACGATAAACTAAAACTAATTTTATCTTAAAACAACAAAATATTATCATTTTATCTAAAAAATTATCTTAAATTTTATCTAATTTAACTTAAAATCTAATTAATTTATCTTAAAACTAACTTTTTGTTAAATTACTAAAACTTTTTACTTTACTTGCATCTATCTTAACTTAAAACTTTAATTTTCTTAAATTTTGTCTTATTTTAGATAATAATCTAATTTAATCTTAACTTAATTTCAATTTTTGTCTTAATTTCAATTTAATTAACTTAATTTTATCTAAAATTAAACTTAATCATAACTTAAATTAACTTAAAATTGTAATAACACTTATACACTAACATTTTATACACTCTACACACATAAACACTAACATACATACATAAATACACTTAAAATCTAAAATCTATAAAAATATGAGAATTTAAAAATTCAAAATTATAATTTAAACCCAAATTCAACAAACTACAGGCCTGTTGTCATCGTTGGATTATGTTTGGTAAGTTTTAAATTGTGTTTACTGTTCATTTAAATTCTCTATGTATTTAAGTGTTCTAAATTGAATATTTTTTTTTTGTTAATGTTAAAACAATTATGTTATTAACATAATATCTTAAAGCATTATGTTAGCAACATTTGAAAGTAAAATTAAAATTTTTCATTGTTGAATATTTCAATTTAGAATACTTAAAAATAAAATAAACAAATTACACTACACAACAAAAAATTAACCAATAATTTTTATTAATGTTAAATATGAAGTTTATGAACATGTTCAGTTTACATTTTAATAATAAATATGTTTAATTATTAGACTTATATAATGACCATTTAAATTATTTTTTTATTCCACGAAAGATTAGTTAAACATGTAGTTAGGGAATCATTATAGGGTGTCTTAAGCATGATTTAATAAGATACAAAGGTTGGGAGGGTATAGAATGAGAAGAAATACCACCATCTTCTCTTGACATTTAAATTCAAACTTTCTTTATTTTTTTTTAGTTTTATTAGTTAATATTAATAGCTACCTTTTAAGTTAATGTGCGGTTCTTAGCCTATCCTGATGAAGACAAGAACACCACTCCAAACCCTGAGCACGGTCGGAATAATAGGTAGCGCGGGTCTCCTGAAGGATAGGGCACAACGCCTGAACCGTTACAAGTTCTAGTTCAGTTCTAGTTCAGTTTTAGTTCAGTTCTAGTTCAGTTCTAGTTCAGTTCTAGTTCAGTTCTAGTTCAGTTCTAGTTCAGTTCTAGTTCAGTTCTAGTTCTAGTTCAGTTCTAGTTCAGTTCTAGTTCAGTTCTAGTTCAGTTCTAGTTCAGTTCTAGTTCTAGTTCAGTTCTAGTTCAGTTCTAGTTCAGTTCTAGTTCAGTTCTAGTTCAGTTCTAGTTCAGTTCTAGTTCAGTTCTAGTTCATTTCTAGTTCAGTTCTAGTTCAGTTCTAGTTCAGTTCTAGTTCAGTTCTAGTTCAGTTCTAGTTCAGTTCTAGTTCAGTTCTAGTTCAGTTCTAGTTCGGTTCTAGTTCGGTTCTAGTTCAGTTCTAGTTCAGTTCTAGTTCAGTTCTAGTTCAGTTCTAGTTCAGTTCTAGTTCAGTTCTAGTTCAGTTCTAGTTCAGTTCTAGTTCAGTTCTAGTTCAGTTCTAGTTCAGTTCTAGTTCAGTTCTAGTTCTAGTCCAGCTCTAGTTCAGTTCTAGTTCAGTTCTAGTTCTAGTTCAGTTCTAGTTCAGTTCTAGTTCAGTTCTTGTTCAGTTCTAGTTCAGTTCTAGTTCAGTTCTAGTTCAGTTCTAGTTCAGTTCTAGTTCTAGTTCAGTTCTAGTTCAGTTCTAGTTCAGTTCTAGTTCAGTTCTAGTTCAGTTCTAGTTCAGTTCTAGTTCAGTTCTAGTTCAGTTCTAGTTCAGTTCTAGTTCAGTTCTAGTTCAGTTCTAGTTCAGTTCTAGTTCAGTTCTAGTTCAGTTCTAGTTCAGTTCTAGTTCAGTTCTAGTTCAGTTCTAGTTCAGTTCTAGTTCGTTCTAGTTCATTTAGTCAGTTCTAGTTCAGTTCTCGTTCAATTCTAGTTCAGTTCTAGTTCAGTCTAGTTCAGTTCTAGTTCAGTTCAGTTCTAGTTCTAGTTCTAGTTCAGTTCTAGTTCAGTTCTAGTTCAGTTCTAGTTCAGTTCTAGTTCAGTTCTAGTTCAGTTCTAGTTCAGTTCTAGTTCAGTTCTAGTTCAGTCTAGTTCAGTTCTAGTTCAGTTCTAGTTCAGTTCTAGTTCAGTTCTAGTTCAGTTCTAGTTCAGTTCTAGTTCAGTTCTAGTTCAGTCTAGTTCAGTTCTAGTCATTCTAGTTCGTCTAGTTCAGTTCTAGTTCAGTTCTAGTTCAGTTCTAGTTCAGTTCTAGTTCAGTTCTAGTTCAGTTTCTTAGTTCAGTTCGTTCAGTTCCTGTTCAGTTCAGTTCTAGTTCAGTTCTAGTTCAGTTCTAGTTCAGTTCTAGTTCAGTTCTAGTTCAGTTCTAGTTCAGTTCTAGTTCAGATCTAGTTCAGTTCTAGTTCAGTTCTAGTTCAGTTCTAGTTCAGTTCTAGTTCAGTTCTAGTTCAGTTCTAGTTCTAGTTCAGTTCTAGTTCAGTTCTAGTTCAGTTCTAGTTCAGTTCTAGTTCAGTTCTAGTTCAGTTCTAGTTCAGTTCTAGTTCAGTTCTAGTTCAGTTCTAGTTCAGTTCTAGTTCAGTTCTAGTTCAGTTCTAGTTCAGTTCTAGTTCAGTTCTAGTTCAGTTCTAGTTCAGTTCTAGTTCAGTTCTAGTTCAGTTCTAGTTCAGTTCTAGTTCAGTTCTAGTTCAGTTCTAGTTCAGTTCTAGTTCAGTTCTAGTTCAGTTTTTTCAAAAAATTTATCACAACAACTCGTAGTTTTCAAAGTGGTTTTCATGTAATAAAGCAAATTTTGTTTAAACTTAAAAATATAAAAGTTGTCCATATATCCATTTTTTTGTAAAAATAATAAAAAAACGATATTAGCCTAAAAATTAGTTAGTTAAAGGAAATTAAAATTTAATTTCAAAAAATATTAATATTTTTATTTTATAATATGTTTGACGAACAAAAATGTTTGCAAAACTTAAAAAATTTAAGAATTTCGAAAATTTTCATTACTACAAGTCGTAGTTTCTTATGTAGTTTTCATATAATAAAGCAAGTTTTTACTAAAATTCAAAATAAAAAAGTTTGCCCTGTATCCTTTTTTTGAAAAATAATGTAGAACTATTTTTTTTTTTTTTTTTTTGAAATTTTCACAAACCAAAAAATCTTTATTTAATCCAAAATATTGTAGATTATTACAAAAATTTTAAAATTACAACTTAATGTTTTACCTATAGTTTTTATATGTTTAAAACAATTTTATCTAAAATGAATAATATAAAAGTTGGGCATATATCCTTTTTTCTAGAAAATATTTTAAAAATCGTAAAAAATTGCATTTTTGAGTTAGTAAAGTAATTAGAATATTCTGTTAGGTTTATTGCTGTTTTAATTCTCTAGAATTTAGAATTTTTGAAAAATTATTTTACTACAACACGTAGTTTTAGTTCTAGTTTTTATAAAATTAAAGAATTTTTTTCTAAAAACAAAAATAAAAAACTTTGTCATATATCCTTTTGTTTAGGAAAATATTAAAATATTATAAATCTAAAAAAAAATTACTTTATTTGGAATTAGATATTTAACTAAATTATATTATAATTAAATCATGTTCCAAAAGTTGTTCCAGGCTTTTCTTTTGTAATAAAATATTTTTTTAACAAAAACTTTTGTCCTATATCCTTTAATATCAACTTGTTAACTGCTATATTATGTCATTACAACATGTAGTCTCATGTTTAGTTCTCATGTAATTAATTAAATATTTTATTTACAACAAAAGTTTACAAGTTTTACGAATATCCTTATATGAGGCAACTGCCTTAAACGATTTTCAAATAAGTTTGCATGTTTTCTTTTTCGTTTCAATTGGCCTAATTTTAAAATCGATTTACATGTTTTTACTAACAACCTTTAACAATTTAAGTCATTTACATTTTTATTTTCTAAAATAAAATTTACTACAAAAAATATTTAAAAATTTAAAAGAATTGATTTACTACAATTTGTAGTTTTATGTCTAAGTCACCTTTCATACAAAAATTTTATTGTCTTAACATTATAAAAAATAGTTTGTCATATATCCTTTTTTTACAATAAACTCAAATTACATACGTATGTATGTATATTTAAAATTATTGTTCTTTTAAGCAATCTGTGTTACAAAAAACACCATTATATACTTAAAATATTTTGCATATCTCAAACCAAATCTCGATAAATATAACATTTTACTTTCATTACTCAATAGAAGTTTATTTACTTTTAATAGATTAAACAATTTTTTCTTTGTTCAAGAAAACAAATCACTTGACGTAGTGGCACATTTGTAGTGGGGTAACCAACCTATTAGTTACTTTTTTTTCTAGTTGGCTATAAGTGTACTTGAAAGTAAATACTTTTGGTAGAGAAAAAAAAAATAACTAACAAAAAAATCGGTTTTTTTTTCTAATTTAACAATTTAAATTGCTATTTATGGGCCATTTGAATAAAGTTTTTTTCTTATATATTTGAAAAAGTAATACATTCATAGTTGTAAAAAACAGCAACAAATATGTGCAAGAGTCATACATATAGGAAAAAACTCAAGAGTTAATACAGAAAGTGAACAAGTCAAGCGTAGTATGAGTACATTAATAAACAAAAAAATACTACAAATTAGCTACAGTTTAATTAAGGGGCTATTTAGTTTGTTATAAGGTTTGGAAAGGTCCCAGCAGTTCTTGATCAGTTCTCATTCTAGTTCTGTTCTAGTTTCTGTTCTAGTTCTGTTCTAGTTTTGTTCTAGTTCTGTTCTAGTTCTGTTCTAGTTCTGTTCTAGTTCTGTTCTAGTTCTGTTCTGTTCTAGTTCTGTTCTAGTTCTGTTCTAGTTCTGTTCTAGTTCTGTTCTAGTTCTGTTTCTAGTTCTGTTCTAGTTCTGTTCTGTTCTGTTCTAGTTCTGTTCTAGTTCTGTTCTAGTTCTGTTCTAGTTCTGTTCTAGTTCTGTTCTAGTTCTGTTCTAGTTCTGTTCTAGTTCTGTTCTAGTTCTGTTCTAGTTCTGTTCTAGTTCTGTTCTAGTTCTGTTCTAGTTCTGTTCTAGGTTCTGTTCTAGTTCTGTTCTAGTTCTGTTCTAGTTCTGTTCTAGTTCTGTTCTAGTTCTGTCTAGTTCTGTTCTAGTTCTGTTCTAGTTCTGTTCTAGTTCTGTTCTAGTTCTGTTCTAGTTCTGTTCTAGTTCTGTTCTAGTTCTGTTCTAGTTCTGTTCTAGTTCTGTTCTAGTTCTGTTCTAGTTCTGTTCTAGTTCTGTTCTAGTTCTGTTCTAGTTCTGTTCTAGTTCTGTTTCTAGTTCTGTTCTAGTTCTGTTCTAGTTCTGTTCTAGTTCTGTTCTAGTTCTGTTCTAGTTCTGTTCTAGTTCTTGTTCTAGTTCTGTTCTAGTTCTGTTCTAGTTCTGTTCTAGTTCTGTTCTAGTTCTGTTCTAGTTCTGTTCTAGTTCTGTTCTAGTTCTGTTCTAGTTCTGTTCTAGTTTCTGTTCTAGTTCTGTTCTAGTTCTGTTCTAGTTCTGTTCTAGTTCTGTTCTAGTTCTGTTCTAGTTCTGTTCCTAGTTCTGTTCTAGTTCTTGTTCTAGTTCTGTTCTAGTTCTGTTCTAGTTCTGTTCTAGTTCTGTTCTAGTTCTGTTCTAGGTCTGTTCTAGTTCTGTTCTAGTTCTGTTCTAGTTCTGTTCTAGTTCTGTTCTAGTTCTCTGTTCTAGTTCCTGTTCGAGTTCTGTTCTAGTTCTGTTCTAGTTCTGTTCTAGTTCTGTTCTAGTTCTTGTTCTAGTTCTGTTCTAGTTCTGTTCTAGTTCTGTTTCTAGTTCTGTTCTAGTTCTGTTCTAGAGTTACTGTTCTAGTTCTGTTCTAGTTCTGTTCTGAGTTCTGTTCTAGTTCTGTTCGAGTTCTGTTCTAGTTCTGTTCTAGTTCCCTAGTTCTGTTCTAGTTCTGTTCTAGTTCTGTTCTAGTTCTGTTCTAGTTCTGTTCTAGTTCTGTTCTAGTTCTGTTCTAGTTCTGTTCTAGTTCTGTTCTAGTTCTGTTCTAGTTCTGTTCTAGTTCTGTTCTAGTTCTGTTCTAGTTCTGTTCTAGTTCTGTTCTAGTTCTGTTCTAGTTCTGTTAGTTCTGTTCTAGTTCTGTTCTAGTTCTGTTCTAGTTCTGTTCTAGTTCTGTTCTAGTTCTGTTCTAGTTCTGTTCTAGTTCTGTTCTAGTTCTGTTCTAGTTCTGTTCTAGTTCTGTTCTAGTTCTGTTCTAGTTCTGTTCTAGTTCTGTTCTAGTTCTGTTCTAGTTCTGTTCTAGTTCTGTTCTAGTTCTGTTCTAGTTCTGTTCTAGTTCTGTTCTAGTTCTGTTCTAGTTCTGTTCTAGTTCTGTTCTGTTCTGTTCTAGTTCTGTTCTGTTCTGTTCTGTTCTGTTCTGTTCTGTTCTAGTTCTAGTTCTGTTCTAGTTCTGTTCTAGTTCTGTTCTAGTTCTGTTCTAGTTCTGTTCTAGTTCTGTTCTAGTTCCGTTCTAGTTCTGTTCTAGTTCTGTTCTAGTTCCGTTCTGTTCTGTTCTAGTTCTGTTCTAGTTCTGTTCTAGTTCTGTTCTAGTTCTGTTCTAGTTCTGTTCTAGTTCTGTTCTAGTTCTGTTCTAGTTCTGTTCTAGTTCTGTTCTAGTTCTGTTCTAGTTCTGTTCTAGTTCTGTTCTAGTTCTGTTCTAGTTCTGTTCTAGTTCTGTTCTAGTTCTGTTCTAGTTCTGTTCTAGTTCTGTTCTAGTTCTGTTCTAGTTCTGTTCTAGTTCTGTTCTAGTTCTGTTCTAGTTCTGTTCTAGTTCTGTTCTAGTTCTGTTCTAGTTCTGTTCTAGTTCTGTTCTAGTTCCGTTCTAGTTCCGTTCTAGTTCCGTTCTAGTTCTGTTCTAGTTCTGTTCTAGTTCTGTTCTAGTTCTGTTGTAGTTCTGTTGTAGTTCTGTTGTAGTTCTGTTGTAGTTCTGTTCTAGTTCTGTTCTAGTTCTGTTCTAGTTCTGTTCTAGTTCTGTTCTAGTTCTGTTCTAGTTCTGTTCTAGTTCTGTTCTAGTTCTGTTCTAGTTCTGTTAGTTCTGTTCTAATTCTGTTCTAGTTCTGTTCTAGTTCTGTTCTAGTTCTGTTCTAGTTCTGTTCTAGTTCTGTTCTAGTTCTGTTCTAGTTCTGTTCTAGTTCTGTTCTAGTTCTGTTCTAGTTCTGTTCTAGTTCTGTTCTAGTTCTGTTCTAGTTCTGTTCTAGTTCTGTTCTAGTTCTGTTCTAGTTCTGTTCTAGTTCTGTTCTAGTTCTGTTCTAGTTCTGTTCTAGTTCTGTTCTAGTTCTGTTCTAGTTCTGTTCTAGTTCTGTTCTAGTT
Source organism: Lucilia sericata (assembly GCF_015586225.1). NCBI lineage: Eukaryota > Metazoa > Arthropoda > Insecta > Diptera > Calliphoridae > Lucilia > Lucilia sericata. The sequence continues at coordinate 121,225 of NW_023995367.1, read as the reverse complement.
CTGTTCTAGTTCTGTTCTAGTTCTGTTCTAGTTCTGTTCTAGTTCTGTTCTAGTTCTGTTCTAGTTCTGTTCTAGTTCTGTTCTAGTTCTGTTCTAGTTCTGTTCTAGTTCTGTTCTAGTTCTGTTCTAGTTTCTGTTCTAGTTCTGTTCTAGTTCTGTTCTAGTTCTGTTCTAGTTCTGTTCTAGTTCTGTTCTAGTTCTGTTCTAGTTCTGTTCTAGTTCTGTTCTAGTTCTGTTCTAGTTCTGTTCTAGTTCTGTTCTAGTTCTGTTCTAGTTCTGTTCTAGTCCTGTTCTAGTTCTGTTCTAGTTCTGTTTCTAGTTCTGTTCTAGTTCTGTTCTAGTTCTAGTTCAGTTCGATTTGTGCTCTTGTTCTGTGTAGTTCGATTTTAAATAGTTAAAAGTTAAGATAAAGATATCTTTGCTACTGTAGGGTATCATTTAACCGACCATACTTTGCAATACACATCTTTTTTTGTTTTTGAAATGCTGTTGTTGAATGAAATTGTATGAATATCATAGAAGTATGAAGTATACATTCCATACAATGTGATCCGTACAAAAACCAAGTGTATGTACACAACTGCAACAGAAACAACAACGACAACAAGAGCATTTCACAATAAAGTACCTAAAAGATACACTTAATGTATGCACTATTCAAAAAGTAAATGATAAATAAAAACAAAACGAAACGAAATAGAAAATGAAAACAACTAGAGTAAAATGGCATGCATGCCAGTGCACAGTGGGACCGTAGTTAAAATCTTTAAAGGCTCGTTTTGTTGATATAGGAATTAAAAGAGCTAAAAATGACATTTGAACTGTTAATTCAATTTTTTTTTAATCATAACTATAACTATAAGCAACAAAACTTTCGAGCCCACTGTGTACACGTACAAATTTATTATGTTAAAATTCTGTAATGCCAACAAAACGTTTATAAAAAAATTTTTACACAAAAATGTATTAAATGCAGCTAAACACTAAATAAGCTACAGCGTACTGCACAATGAGAAAATAAAACAAAAAACTTGTCCCACTTTGTGAAAGCCTACTCTTCTCTACTGCATCTCTATCTCATAAATATGCATTTTTCATGCTGCTTTTTTTCCATTTGTGTTTTAAACAGTTGAAAATTCATCAACATAATCTGAAGGCAACAAAAAGAAAGGGGCATCAATTAAACACGATACACTTCAACTCTATTGAAAAATTCAGCAAGTGGATGGCACTTTTACTCAACACGATGAATTTGTTATTTAAAAAAAATTCATGAATGAATCAAAATTGAAGAAATTGTTGTAAATGTTGTTGCAAAAAAAATTATTCATTATTATTTAAATTGAATTTAAACGATTTTGAAATACCTGTATTTAGACATGCATATTTGAATGATGAATATTTTAAATATTGAAAGTCATTTTCTTGGTTATAAAATACACTTAAAGAAATTCTTGGTAAAATTAAAAAAAAAAATTCTAGTTCGGTTCAAGTTCTGTTCTGGTTCAGTTCTAGTTCAGTTCTAGTTCAGTTCTAGTTCAGTTCTAGTTCAGTTCTAGTTCAGTTCTAGTTCAGTTCTAGTTCAGTTCTAGTTCAGTTCTAGTTCAGTTTCAGTTCTAGTTCAGTTCTAGTTCAGTTCTAGTTCAGTTCTAGTTCAGTTCTAGTTCAGTTCTAGTTCAGTTCTAGTTCAGTTCTAGTTCAGTTCTAGTTCAGTTCTAGTTCAGTTCTAGTTCAGTTCTAGTTCAGTTCTAGTTCAGTTCTAGTTCAGTTCTAGTTCAGTTCTAGTTCAGTTCCAGTTCAGTTCTAGTTCAGTTCTAGTTTAGTTCTAGTTCAGTTCTAGTTCAGTTCTAGTTCAGTTCTAGTTCAGTTCTAGTTCAGTTCTAGTTCAGTTCTAGTTCAGTTCTAGTTCAGTTCTAGTTCAGTTCTAGTTCAGTTCTAGTTCAGTTCTAGTTCAGTTCTAGTTCAGTTCTAGTTCAGTTCTAGTTCAGTTCTAGTTCAGTTCTAGTTCAGTTCTAGTTCAGTTCTAGTTCAGTTCTAGTTCAGTTCTAGTTCAGTTCTAGTTTAGTTCTAGTTTAGTTCTAGTTTAGTTCTAGTTTAGTTCTAGTTCAGTTCTAGTTCAGTTCTAGTTCAGTTCTAGTTCAGTTCTAGTTCAGTTCTAGTTCAGTTCTAGTTCAGTTCTGGATCAGTTCTAGTTCAGTTCTAGTTCAGTTCTAATTCAGTTCTAGTTCAGTTCTAGTTCAGTTCTAGTTCAGTTCTAGTTCAGTTCTAGTTCAGTTCTAGTTCAGTTCTAGTTCAGTTCTAGTTCAGTTCTAGTTCAGTTCTAGTTCAGTTCTAGTTCAGTTCTAGTTCAGTTCTAGTTCAGTTCTAGTTCACTTCTAGTTCAGTTCTAGTTCAGTTCTAGTTCAGTTCTAGTTCAGTTCTACTAGTTCAGTTCTAGTTCAGTTCTAGTTCAGTTCTAGTTCAGTTCTAGTTCAGTTCTAGTTCAGTTCTAGTTCAGTTCTAGTTCAGTTCTAGTTCTAGTTCAGTTCTAGTTCAGTTCTAGTTCAGTTCTAGTTCAGTTCTAGTTCAGTTCTAGTTCAGTTCTAGTTCAGTTCTAGTTCAGTTCTAGTTCAGTTCTAGTTCAGTTCTAGTTCAGTTCTAGTTCAGTTCTAGTTCAGTTCGAGTTCAGTTCTAGTTCAGTTCTAGTTCAGTTCTAGTTCAGTTCTAGTTCAGTTCTAGTTCAGTTCTAGTTCAGTTCTAGTTCAGTTCTAGTTCAGTTCTAGTTCAGTTCTAGTTCAGTTCTAGTTCAGTTCTAGATCAGTTCTAGTTCAGTTCTAGTTCAAGTTCAGTTCTAGTTCTAGTTCAGTTCTAGTTCAGTTCTAGTTCAGTTCTAGTTCAGTTTAGTTCAGTTTTAGTTCAGTTCTAGTTCAGTTCTAGTTCAGTTCTAGTTCAGTTCTAGTTCAGTTCTAGTTCAGTTCTAGTTTAGTTCTAGTTCAGTTCTAGTTCAGTTCTAGTTCAGTTCTAGTTCAGTTCTAGTTCAGTTCTAGTTCAGTTCTAGTTCAGTTCTAGTTCTGTTCTAGTTCTGTTCTAGTTCTGTTCTAGTTCTGTTCTAGTTCTGTTCTAGTCCTGTTCTAGTTCTGTTCTAATTCAGTTCTAGTTTAGTTCTGGTTCAATTTAACAAAAAAAGTCAATAAATTCTAAATTTGTTGGAATTCTTTCCTAAAGTGTATCTCATGTTCAAATATCATTTGATGCGTTTTAGCAATTGCTGTGTGTTGCAACATGCAGTTTAAGATGATGATGCTGCTTTTCGAAGTTGTTTTTGTTGTAGATGTTGTTGAAATGATGTTTGAATTGTTGTTTAAGCATAAAATCACCTACTTTCATTGAATTTGATTGGATTTGGCACACACACACATGTTATCCATCAATAATATCACAACTCAATAATGTTTTATTTTCGTTGCTGAACATCATCCTCGATAGCAGCCATTCATTCAATCGCCATCATCATCGACAGCAGTAGAAAAAAAAATAATTTAAAAACATGAACAGCAACATTAAAAATATTGTTGGTTGTTGCTGCTGCTGCTGCTACTACTACTATTTTTTCAATTAATCGTGTGCATCCGTTGAAAGAAAAAAAAAATGTTGTTTAATGCTTCATGTTCCAATGGCTGGAGAGTTGTGTCAGGTATCCCAATATTTACAACGATGGTCGGCATAAGGAGAACCTGGCAAGCACAGTTTTAATAACATATACATTCTTTACGTTCCCTGTTAGCCATGGATGTCGATTTTTACTTAACACACATACAAATGTTGGCAGCATCAACATTTTACAAAATTGGTTATTGATGATAATTGTGGCATGTCATGATGACCGAACATTTATTGCTGCTGTTACTTTAAGCAAATATTCAACAACATTTAAATACATCACACTTGTTTCTTTTTTTTAGTTATTATTCGATTTGAGCTTGTTTTTTGTGAAAATTAATTGCGAACAGCTTTGGACAACAACTTCGGATAAAAAGGAAAAACATATGTTTAAAAAAATATTTTTTGTTAAAATGAGAATTTTTGGCTGAAAACACAGAACTAGAGCTGAACTAGAGCTGAACTAGAACTGAACTAGAACTGAACTAGAACTGAACTAGAACTGAACTAGAACTGAACTAGAACTGAACTAGAACTGAACTAGAACTGAACTAGAACTGAACTAGAACTGAACTAGAACTGAACTAGAACTGAACTAGAACTGAACTAGAACTGAACTAGAACTGAACTAGAACTGAACTAGAACTGAACTAGAACTGAACTAGAACTGAACTAGAACTGAACTAGAACTGAACTAGAACTGAACTAGAACTGAACTAGAACTGAACTAGAACTGAACTAGAACTGAACTAGAACTGAACTAGAACTGAACTAGAACTGAACTAGAACTGAACTAGAACTGAACTAGAACTGAACTAGAACTGAACTAGAACTGAACTAGAACTGAACTAGAACTGAACTAGAACTGAACTAGAACTGAACTAGAACTGAACTAGAACTGAACTAGAACTGAACTAGAACTGAACTAGAACTGAACTAGAACTGAACTAGAACTGAACTAGAACTGAACTAGAACTGAACTAGAACTGAACTAGAACTGAACTAGAACTGAACTAGAACTGAACTAGAACTGAACTAGAACTGAACTAGAACTGAACTAGAACTGAACTAGAACTGAACTAGAACTGAACTAGAACTGAACTAGAACTGAACTAGAACTGAACTAGAACTGAACTAGAACTGAACTAGAACTGAACTAGAACTGAACTAGAACTGAACTAGAACTGAACTAGAACTGAACTAGAACTGAACTGAACTAGAATTGAACTACAACTGAACTAGAAGTGAACTAGAACTGAACTAGAATTGAACTAGAACTGAACTAGATCTGAACTGAACTAGAATTGAACTAGAACTGAACTAGAACTGAACTAGAACTGAAGTAGAATTGAACTAGAACTGAACTAGAACTGAACTAGAACTGAACTAGAATTGAACTAGAACTGAACTAGATCTGAACTGAACTAGAATTGAACTAGAACTGAACTAGAACTGAACTAGAACTGAAGTAGAACTGAACTAGAACTGAACTAGAACTGAACTGGAACTGAACTAGAACTGAACTAGAACTGAACTAGAACTGAACTAGAACTGAACTAGAACTGAACTAGAACTGAACTAGAACTGAACTAGAACTAAACTAGAACTGAACTAGAACTGAACTAGAACTGAACTAGAACTGAACTAGAACTGAACTAGAACTGAACTAGAACAAAACTGAACTAAATCTTTGGACCAAAGATCATGGGCCTTGTTTTGCGTTAACGATTTTGCTTTTGTCTTTTACATTTTTCTCTTTCTCCATAACCGATCTTGTATTATTAATAAAATCATTAAAAACCAATTATCCCCTTTTTATAGCAACAACCACTTGATTTTATTTCAAAGAATTTATAATTTATTTTATTTGTGTTCAAAACCTATATTACGTCTTTAAAATTCCCACAATTATGAAATACTTTTGTACATTCTCACTTCATTAATTTAATAAATTAAAGAGAGAAAAAAAAAACATTCAAACAAAAAATATAACATAAATTTACTAATTTATCTTATATTTTCAACAAACTAATTTATTTATGTTTCGGTTTTTTTATATATATTTCACAGAAATCCCATGGACCGACGACCTACCACACTATTTTAAAACACATGCTGCAGACAGCACAAACAACGTTGAACAAATGGGAAATGTTGAAGGAAGTTGAGCTGCAGCAGCGATTGGAGCAACTCAAAGTATTGAAGGGGGTCCCGGCAACCAACAGCAGTCGTCATCAGTTTGTTTGAAATTCAGTCACAAAAGCAAATAAATAAATAATTTTTTTTTTGTTATTTGGTTGGACTTGTCAACACAAAGAAATTTATCAAATCGAAAAAAATAATACTACAAACAACCATTTTCTTGATAATTTATTATAAAAAAAAACAATCTGAAAAAAATTGAGATTTCTATGCTAAAATGAACTAAATATTTAAAACGCATTTTATGATATCACAAGTGAAAAGTTTTGAAATTTTCTTATGAACCCAATAAATTGTAATAAAAAAAAAGATTGTGAAAAAATTACATTACAAAACAGTGTGCCTAGAATTTTATGACTCAAATAATCAACCATTTTTTTACCATTGATTAAAAAACAATTGCTGAAATAAACTAGATTTTGTGAAAATAAAATAATAATAAAATTAACCACTAAATAATATTATGGTTTTAAAATTTTCAAATTTTTTTAAAGCCAAAAAACATTACTTAAAGACTACAATTTCAACACCAATCGATAAAATCATAAGAATAAAACAAGACTTCAATAACTAACTTTTTTTACTCAATCTCTAATAGCAATCACTTTAAACTTCTAACTGTTAAAAAGAGTGACATAAAAAGTACAAAGAAGTTACTTTTTTATGGGATTTTTTATCAATTTACAAAAGTCCTTAATAAAATCTACAATAAAATTAACAACATCTACTTCATTTTATTTGGCCTACAGCAAATCTGCGACAATAATAAAACAACTAAAATCTCCGAATAAAAATCCACAAAAATTTATCATAATCTGCAGCAATAATGTTGGCCGGCATCAGGAAACGTTTGGCACGCAAGTAAGTATAAACAAAAAAACTAAAAATTACTTTTTAACTTTTAGTAATTTCATTAAAAATTCTATTTTAAAAAGGATCAGATTATAAACTAATCAATAAACTAGAGTATAGAACTGAATATAAACTAGCCTATAAATTAGACCATAGACTAAACTATAGACTAAACTAGTCTATAGTTTAGAATAGACTATAGACTAGACTACAAGCTAGACTATAGACTAGACTACAAGCTAGACTATAGACTAGACTACAAGCTAGACTATAGACTAGACTACAAGCTACACTATAGACTAGACTACAGGCTAGACTATAGACTAGACCATAGACTAGACTATAGACTAGACTATAGACTAGACCATAGACTAGACTATAGACTAGCCTATAGACTAGACTATAGACTAGCCTATAGACTAGACTATAGACTAGCCTATAGACTAGACTATAGACTAGCCTATAGACTAGACTATAGACTAGCCTATAGACTAGACTATAGACTAGCCTATAGACTAGACTATAGACTAGCCTATAGACTAGACTATAGACTAGCCTATAGACTAGACTATAGACTAGACTATAGACTAGCCTATAGACTAGACTATAGACTAGCCTATAGACTAGACTATAGACTAGCCTATAGACTAGACTATAGACTAGACTATAGACTAGCCTATAGACTAGACTATAGACTAGCCTATAGACTAGACTATAGACTAGCCTATAGACTAGACTATAGACTAGCCTATAGACTAGACCATAGACTAGCCTATAGACTAGACTATAGACTAGCCTATAGACTAGACTATAGACTAGCCTATAGACTAGACTATAGACTAGCCTATAGACTAGACTATAGACTAGCCTATAGACTAGCCTATAGACTAGACTATAGACTAGACTATAGACTAGCCTATAGACTAGCCTATAGACTAGCCTATAGACTAGACTATAGACTAGCCTATAGACTAGACTATAGACTAGCCTATAGACTAGACTATAGACTAGCCTATAGACTAGACTATAGACTAGCCTATAGACTAGACTATAGACTAGCCTATAGACTAGACTATAGACTAGCCTATAGACTAGACTATAGACTAGCCTATAGACTAGACTATAGACTAGCCTATAGACTAGACTATAGACTAGCCTATAGACTAGACTATAGACTAGCCTATAGACTAGACTATAGACTAGCCTATAGACTAGACTATAGACTAGCCTATAGACTAGACTATAGACTAGCCTATAGACTAGACTATAGAATAGCCTATAGACTAGACTATAGACTAGACTATAGACTAGACTATAGACTAGCCTATAGACTAGACTATAGACTAGACTATAGACTAGACTATAGACTAGCCTATAGACTAGACTATAGACTAGCCTATAGACTAGACTATAGACTAGCCTATAGACTAGACTATAGACTAGCCTATAGACTAGACTATAGACTAGCCTATAGACTAGACTATAGACTAGCCTATAGACTAGACTATAGACTAGCCTATAGACTAGACTATAGACTAGCCTATAGACTAGACTATAGACTAGCCTATAGACTAGCCTATAGACTAGCCTATAAACTAGCCTATAGACTAGCCTATAGACTAGCCTATAGACTAGCCTATAGACTAGCCTATAGACTAGCCTATAGACTAGCCTATAGACTAGCCTATAGACTAGAATATAGACTAGCCTATAGACTAGAATATAGACTAGCCTATAGACTAGAATATAGACTAGAATATAAACTAGCCTATAGACAAAACTTGACTATAGACTAGATTATAGTTCAGTTCTAGTTCTGTTCTAGTTCTGTTCTAGTTTTGTTCTAGTTCTGTTCTAGTTCTGTTCTATTTCTGTTCTAGTTCTGTTCTAGTTCTGTTCTAGTTCTGTTCTAGTTCTGTTCTAGTTCTGTTCTAGTTCTGTTATAGTTCTGTTCTAGTTCTGTTCTAGTTCTGTTCAGGTTCTATTCTAGTTCTGTTCAAGTTCTGTTCTAGTTCTGTTCTAGTTCTGTTCTAGTTCTGTTCTAGTTCTGTTCTAGTTCTGTTCTAGTTCTGTTCTAGTTCTGTTCTAGTTCTGTTCTAGTTCTGTTCTAGTTCTGTTCTAGTTCTGTTCTAGTTCTGTTCTAGTTCTGTTCTAGTTCTGTTCTAGTTCTGTTCTAGTTCTAGTTCTGTTCTAGTTCTGTTCTAGTTCTGTTCTAGTTCTGTTCTAGTTCTGTTCTAGTTCTGTTCTAGTTCTGTTCTAGTTCTGTTCTAGTTCTGTTCTAGTTCTGTTCTAGTTCTGTTCTAGTTCTGTTCTAGTTCTGTTCTAGTTCTGTTCTAGTTCTGTTCTAGTTCTGTTCTAGTTCTGTTCTAGTTCTGTTCTAGTTCTGTTCTAGTTCTGTTCTAGTTCTGTTCTAGTTCTGTTCTAGTTCTGTTCTAGTTCTGTACTAGTTTGTTCTAGTTCTGTTCTAGTTCTGTTCTAGTTCTGTTCTAGTTCTGTTCTAGTTCTGTTCTAGTTCTGTTCTAGTTCTGTTCTAGTTCTGTTCTAGTTCTGTTCTAGTTCTGTTCTAGTTCTGTTCTAGTTCTGTTCTAGTTCTGTTCTAGTTCTGTTCTAGTTCTGTTCTAGTTCTGTTCTAGTTCTGTTCTAGTTCTGTTCTAGTTCTGTTCTAGTTCTGTTTTAGTTCTGTTCTAGTTCTGTTCTAGTTCTAGTTCTGTTCTAGTTCTGTTCTAGTTCTGTTCTAGTTCTGTTCTAGTTCTGTTCTAGTTCTAGTTCTGTTCTAGTTCTGTTCTAGTTCTGTTCTAGTTCTGTTCTAGTTCTGTTATAGTTCTAGTTCTGTTCTAGCTCTGTTCTAGTTCTGTTCTAGTTCTGTTCTAGTTCTGTTCTAGTTCTGTTCTAGTTCTGTTCTAGTTCTGTTCTAGTTCTGTTCTAGCTCTGTTCTAGTTCTGTTCTAGTTCTGTTCTAGTTCTGTTCTAGTTCTGTTCTAGTTCTAGTTCTGTTCTAGTTCTGTTCTAGTTCTGTTCTAGTTCTGTTCTAGTTCTGTTCTAGTTCTGTTAGTTCTGTTCTAGTTCTGTTCTAGTTCTGTTCTAGTTCTGTTCTAGTTCTGTTCTAGTTCTGTTCTATTTCTGTTCTATTTCTGTTATAGTTCTGTTCTAGTTCTGTTCTAGTCCTGTTGTAGTTCTGTTCTAGTTCTGTTCTAGTTCTGTTCTAGTTCTGTTTTAGTTCTGTTCTAGTTCTGTTCTAGTTCTAGTTCTGTTCTAGTTCTGTTCTAGTTTGTTCTAGTTCTGTTCTAGTTCTGTTCTAGTTCTGTTCTAGTTCTGTTCTAGTTCTGTTCTAGTTCTGTTCTAGTTCTGTTCTAGTTCTGTTATAGTTCTAGTTCTGTTCTAGCTCTGTTCTAGTTCTGTTCTAGTTCTGTTCTAGTTCTGTTCTAGTTCTGTTCTAGTTCTGTTCTAGTTCTGTTCTAGCTCTGTTCTAGTTCTGTTCTAGTTCTGTTCTAGTTCTGTTCTAGTTCTGTTCTAGTTCTAGTTCTGTTCTAGTTCTGTTCTAGTTCTGTTCTAGTTCTGTTCTAGTTCTGTTCTAGTTCTGTTCTAGTTCTGTTCTAGTTCTGTTCTAGTTCTGTTCTAGTTCTGTTCTAGTTCTGTTCTAGTTCTGTTCTAGTTCTGTTCTAGTTCTGTTCTATTTCTGTTCTATTTCTGTTATAGTTCTTTCTAGTTCTGTTCTAGTCCTGTTGTAGTTCTGTTCTAGTTCTGTTCTAGTTCTGTTCTAATTCTGTTCTAGTTCAGTTCCAGTTCAGTTCTAATTCTGTTCTAGTTCAGTTCTAGTTCAGTTCTAGACTATAAACTAGAAATTTTTTTTTCGAAATAGTTTTTTAAAAATATAAAATTGGTCCCATACAATTTGAACCTTCCTAATGTCCAAACATCATTGTTCTGGAAAATTGAGAAGATGTTGTGACAAATTTTGTTAAATGATTTTTTTTTTTTTTGTCATTTTCATTAAGTCTTGTTTTTTCGTAAGAAGTCATAAAAATTTAAGGGTCAGTTGGGGTGTTAATGGTTTATTTTTGTTGTGTCTTGTTTTCCTTTGCTTTTGTAAAGATTCAACTTAAAATTGGGTTAAATTTCTAGGGAAACAATAAACAAAAAACGACAGCGAATAGAAATTATCGTAAAACTTAATTACAGGCTTAGTTTTTGTTGGTTTAATTAAAAATAATAAAAAAAAATAAGATTTTTTTGGTTATAAGATAAGGAAAAATCTGGCTATAACTGAAGAATATAGAAATTCTTTTAAAATGTTTTAAAGTTCGTTTGTTGTACTTATTATTTTGCTTAAGAGTGTGTGTTTAATAAATTTTCTAACGATCTTTGTTACCTTGTCTATCTATAGTTAAAATATTAAAAGTAAATGATCTAACATTAGTATTGCTGTTATAAATTTAGCTTTAGTTAAAGTAGTAAAAAACAGCTAAGTCATTAAAACAATGTTTTTAAAACAACAACACTGAAAACAAAAAAAAAATATTAAAAAAAAACTTTAAAGGTAAACAAATTGCAAAATTATGTCAGCATCTTCAAATACAAAAGAAAACAAGTTTTTAACAGTAGTTTTTTTTATAAATTTTATAATTTGCAATAATTTATGTCAAAAAAATGTTAATTTAAACAAAATGACAATAGATATTTAAATTATTATTATTTGCAAACAAGCTTTTTTTTAACAAAAAAAACCTAAGAAAACTAAAAATTTCTCACAGTGTATTTTTATAGTTACCAAAAATATGGCATCACTTTTTATTATTCAAAATTAAAAGATCGTTACAAAAAAAGCTTTTTTCAATAACTGCCAACAGCTGTATCAACAACAATAATTACTTACGGTTATTTACTCTCTAATTGTTGTTTTTATTAAGAGTATCATTTTTATGATTGTTGTTTTTTAATTATACATTTTCATTTACTGTTACTTTTTTTTAAAAAAAGCACACTTATTTACTGGAAAGTTTAAGAGTGTGCTATTGAAATTGATACCGCTCTCACCTTTAATTTTTATCAGAAAAAAAGTTCGAGATAAGAAAAAGAATTTCTCTTTATCTGGAGATGACCAGTGGCAGTAGCAATTTTGTAGTGGTGGTTTGTATTGTTTATTTATTTTTCTCACACTTTAGTTTGAGGGTGATATTCATACAGGTAGCAAAAGCTATTTTTAGTTGATAAATAATCAAGATAACCCAGTGAACATTTTTAATAAAGCAATTTGGAAATCAAAATCGAAAATTGTAAAACTATAGTCTAGTTTATTCCATAGTCTAGTCTATAGTCCAGTCTATTGTTAAGTCTGAAGTCTAGTCTATAGTCTAATCTATAGTTTAGTATGTAGTCTAGTCTATTGTCTAGTTTATAGTCTAGACTATGGTCTCTTCTACAGTCCAGACTATAGTCTATTCTATAGTCCAAGTTAGATTAGACTATAGACTAGACTATAGACTAAACTATAGACTAAACTATAGACTAGACTAGAGACTAAACTATCGACTAGCCTATAGAGTAGACTATAGACGAGACTATAGACTAGACTATAGACTAGACTATAGACTAGACTGTATAATAGACTAGACTATAGACTAGACTATAGACTAGACTTTAGACTAGACTAGACTATAGACTAGACTATAGACTAGACTATAGACTAGGCTATAGACTAGACTATTGACTAGACTATAGACTAGACTATAGACTAGACTATAGACTAGACTATAGACTAGACTATAGACTAGACTATAGACTAGACTATAGACTAGACTATAGACTAGACTATAGACTAGACTATAGACTAGACTATAGACTAGACTATAGACTAGACTATAGACTAGACTATAGACTAGACTATAGACTAGACTATAGACTAGACTATAGACTAGACTATAGACTAGACTATAGACTAGACTATAGACTAGACTATAGACTAGACTATAGACTAGACTATAGACTAGACTATAGACTAGACTATAGACTAGACTATAGACTAGACTATAGACTAGACTATAGACTAGACTATAGACTAGACTATAGACTAGACTATAGACTAGACTATAGACTAGACTATAGACTAGACTATAGACTAGACTATAGACTAGACTATAGACTAGACTATAGACTAGACTATAGACTAGACTATAGACTAGACTATAGACTAGACTATAGACTAGACTATAGACTAGACTATAGACTAGACTATAGACTAGACTATAGACTAGACTATAGACTAGACTATAGACTAGACTATAGACTAGACTATAGACTAGACTATAGACTAGACTATAGACTAGACTATAGACTAGACTATAGACTAGACTATAGACTAGACTATAGACTAGACTATAGACTAGACTATAGACTAGGCTATAGACTAGACTATATACTAGACTATAGACTAGACTATAGACTAGACTATAGACTAGACTATAGACTAGACTAAAGACTAGACTATAGACTAGACTATAGACTAGACTATAGACTAGACTATAGACTAGACTATAGACTAGACTATAGACTAGACTATAGACTAGACTATAGACTAGACTATAGACTAGACTATAGTCTATAGTCTAGTCTATAGTCTAGACTAGACTATAGACTAGACTATAGACTAGACTATAGACTAGATAGACTAGACTATAGACTAGACTATAGACTAGACTATAGACTAGACTATAGACTAGACTATAGACTAGACTATAGACTAGACTATAGACTAGACTATAGACTATAGATAGACTATAGACTAGACTATAGACTAGACTATAGACTAGACTATAGACTAGACTATAGACTAGACTATAGACTAGACTATAGATAGACTATAGACTAGACTATAGACTAGACTATAGACTAGACTATAGACTAGACTATAGACTAGACTATAGACTAGACTATAGACTAGACTATAGACTAGACTATAGACTAGACTATAGACTAGACTATAGACTAGACTATAGACTAGACTATAGACTAGACTATAGACTAGACTATAGACTAGACTATAGACTAGACTATAGACTAGACTATAGACTAGACTATAGACTAGACTATAGACTAGACTATAGACTAGACTATAGACTAGACTATAGACTAGACTATAGACTAGACTATAGACTAGACTATAGACTAGACTATAGACTAGACTATAGACTAGACTATAGACTAGACTATAGACTAGACTATAGACTAGACTATAGACTAGACTATAGACTAGACTATAGACTAGACTATAGACTAGACTATAGACTAGACTATAGACTAGACTATAGACTAGACTATAGACTAGACTATAGACTAGACTATAGACTAGACTATGACTAGACTATAGACTAGACTATAGACTAGACTATAGACTAGACTATAGACTAGACTATAGACTAGACTATAGACTAGACTATAGACTAGACTATAGACTAGACTATAGACTAGACTATAGACTAGACTATAGACTAGACTATAGACTAGACTATAGACTAGACTATAGACTAGACTATAGACTAGACTATAGACTAGACTATAGACTAGACTATAGACTAGACTATAGACTAGACTATAGACTAGACTATAGACTAGACTATAGACTAGACTATAGACTAGACTATAGACTAGACTATAGACTAGACTATAGACTAGACTATAGACTAGACTATAGACTAGACTATAGACTAGACTATAGACTAGACTATAGACTAGACTAGACTATAGACTAGACTATAGACTAGACTATAGACTAGACTATAGACTAGACTATAGACTAGACTATAGACTAGACTATAGACTAGACTATAGACTAGACTATAGACTAGACTATAGACTAGACTATAGACTAGACTATAGACTAGACTATACTAGACTATAGACTCTATAGACTATAGACTAGACTATAGACTAGACTATAGACTAGACTATAGACTAGACTATAGACTAGACTATAGACTAGACTATAGACTAGACTATAGACTAGACTATAGACTAGACTATAGACTAGACTATAGACTAGACTATAGACTAGACTATAGACTAGACTATAGACTAGACTATAGACTAGACTATAGACTAGACTATAGACTAGACTATAGACTAGACTATAGACTAGGCTATAGACTAGACTATATACTAGACTATAGACTAGACTATAGACTAGACTATAGACTAGACTATAGACTAGACTAAAGACTAGACTATAGACTAGACTATAGACTAGACTATAGACTAGACTATAGACTAGACTATAGACTAGACTATAGACTAGACTATAGACTAGACTATAGACTAGACTATAGACTAGACTATAGACTAGACTATAGACTAGACTATAGACTAGACTATAGACTAGACTATAGTCTATAGTCTAGTCTATAGTCTAGACTAGACTATAGACTAGACTATAGACTAGACTATAGACTATAGATTAGACTATAGACTAGACTATAGACTAGACTATAGACTAGACTATAGACTAGACTATAGACTAGACTATAGACTAGACTATAGACTAGACTATAGACTATAGACTAGACTATGAGACTATAGACTAGACTATAGACTAGACTATAGACTAGACTATAGACTAGACTATAGACTAGACTATAGACTAGACTATAGACTAGACTATAGACTAGACTATAGACTAGACTATAGACTAGACTATAGACTAGACTATAGACTAGACTATAGACTAGACTATAGACTAGACTATAGACTAGACTATAGACTAGACTATAGACTAGACTATAGACTAGACTATAGACTAGACTATAGACTAGACTATAGACTAGACTATAGACTAGACTATAGACTAGACTATAGACTAGACTATAGACTAGACTATAGACTAGACTATAGACTAGACTATAGACTAGACTAGACTAGACTAGACTATAGACTAGACTATAGACTAGACTATAGACTAGACTATAGACTAGACTATAGACTAGACTATAGACTAGACTATAGACTAGACTATAGACTAGACTATAGACTAGACTATAGACTAGACTATAGACTAGACTAGACTATAGACTAGACTATAGACTAGACTATAGACTAGACTATAGACTAGACTATAGACTAGACTATGACTAGACTATAGACTAGACTATAGACTAGACTATAGACTAGACTATAGACTAGACTATAGACTAGACTATAGACTAGACTATAGACTAGACTATAGACTAGACTATAGACTAGACTATAGACTAGACTATAGACTAGACTATAGACTAGACTATAGACTAGACTATAGACTAGACTAGACTAGACTATAGACTAGACTATAGACTAGACTATAGACTAGACTATAGACTAGACTATAGACTAGACTATAGACTAGACTATAGACTAGACTATAGACTAGACTATAGACTAGACTATAGACTAGATAGGACTAGACTATAGACTAGACTATAGACTAGACTATAGACTAGACTATAGACTAGACTATAGACTAGGACTATAGACTAGACTATAGACTAGACCTATAGGACTAGGACTATAGACTAGACTATAGACTAGACTATAGACTAGACTATAGACTAGACTATAGACTAGACTATAGACTAGACTATAGGACAGACTCTAGACTAGGTAAGACTATAGAGCTAGACTATAGACTAGACTATAGACTAGACTATAGACTAGACTATAGACTAGACTATAGACTAGACTATAGACAGACTATAGACTAGACTATAGACTAGACTATAGACTAGACTAACTAGGACTATAGACTAGACTATAGACTAGACTATAGACTAGGAACTATAGACTAACTATAGACTAGACTATAGACTAGACTATAGATTAGACTATAGACTAGACTATAGACTAGACTATAGACTAGACTATAGACTAGACTAAGACTAGACTATAGACTAGACTA
This sequence comes from Lucilia sericata, assembly GCF_015586225.1. NCBI lineage: Eukaryota > Metazoa > Arthropoda > Insecta > Diptera > Calliphoridae > Lucilia > Lucilia sericata. The sequence goes on along the minus strand of NW_023995367.1, from coordinate 104,614 downwards.
TAGACTAGACTATAGACTAGACTATAGACTAGACTATAGACTAGACTATAGACTAGACTATAGACTAGACTATAGACTAGACTATAGACTAGACTATAGACTAGACTATAGACTAGACTATAGACTAGACTATAGACTAGACTATAGACTAGACTATAGACTAGACTATAGACTAGACTATAGACTAGACTATAGACTAGACTATAGACTAGACTATAGACTAGACTATAGACTAGACTATAGACTAGACTATAGACTAGACTATAGACTAGACTATAGACTAGACTATAGACTAGACTATAGACTAGACTATAGACTAGACTATAGACTAGACTATAGACTAGACTATAGACTAGACTATAGACTAGACTATAGACTAGACTATAGACTAGACTATAGACTAGACTATAGACTAGACTATAGACTAGACTATAGACTAGACTATAGACTAGACTATAGACTAGACTATAGACTAGACTATAGACTAGACTATAGACTAGACTATAGACTAGACTATAGACTAGACTATAGACTACTAGACTATAGACTAGACTATAGACTAGACTATAGACTAGACTATAGACTAGACTATAGACTAGACTATAGACTAGACTATAGACTAGACTATAGACTAGACTATAGACTAGACTATAGACTAGACTATAGACTAGACTATAGACTAGACTATAGACTATAGTGTATTCCATAGTCCAGACTATAGTCTATTCTACATATAGTCTATTCTATAGTCCATACTATAGTCTATTCTATAGTCCATACTATAGTCTATTCTATAGTCCATACTATGGTCTACACTATAGTCCATACTATAGTCTAGACTATAGTCTATTTTATAGTCCAGACTATAGTCTATTCTATAGTCCAGACTATAGCCTATTCAATAGTCCAGACTATAGCCTATTCAATAGTCCAGACTATAGCCTATTCTATAGTCCAGACTATAGCCTATTCTATAGTGCAGTCTATAGTCTGTTGGTCTTGTTTGTTCCATAGTATAGTCTATAGTGTACTATATATTGTAATTTGTAGTCTGTTCTACAGTCGGTTATATAGTCTAGGCTGTAATCTAATGTATGGACTAGTCTATAGTCTAGTCTACAGTCTAGTCTATAGGTTAGTGTGTAGTCTAGTCTATAGTCTTTTTAGTAGTTTTCTAAGTAAAAATGTTCCCTGGGTAAAGGTGTCTCTGAAACTTTTCTCTCGACATAAAAGGGTTAAAAAAGCTTAACGTATTTTTAACGTTTTAAATTCCATTTAAATCTTTTATAAAGCTATTTAGCGCAAATAAAACATGTTAATTGGTTGTGGTTTTTAAAATTTTTATTTATTTTTTTTTTATTTTAAATCTATTTTTTTCCTCTTAAGAGAAACAAATTTACTTAAATAATTGACACATAGTATGTAGTAGAGTACAATTGATTCAACAATTTTTCTGGTTAAATTAAAAAAAAAAATTATATAAAATAACATTTTGTAGGTCTAAAATAATAATAAAAAATAAAGTTACAAAATTTAAAAGAAAAATTTTAAAAATTATATGTTTTGTTGTAAATCCAATTTTTTTAAACGATTTTTTTTTTCTCTAAGAAAAAAATCTTTAAATGGAATGTAGAAAAAAATAAACAACAAATTAAATTGTTTTTAACTTAAAACTAAGTTTTTCTGTTTTGTTACGCTCAATTATTGGTTTTTAATTTATTAAATTAAATAATAATATATGACTTCAGAACTATAGTTTAATAAAAAAAAAGAAAATGAAATTTTTTTTTGCAAATAGAAAAACATTATAGAAATTTTTTGGAAAATTTTTAAAGTTTTTGTACAATTTCGTATTTCTTCTTCAAGTCCACACTTTCATTTTTGGGATCGTATTTCTTTTTCATCATCAACTTGGCACGCATTTCGGCAGCAGTCATGGGCAACTGTAAACTGCCTGCCTTGATGGTGGTGCCATTGCCACTAGCACTTCCGCTGGCTGCTGCTGCTGCCATTTCCGTGTGAGAACCATTGCTGTTGTTTAAGGGGGTCTTACTGCTGTTGTTGCTGATATTGTTGTTCATCATAGATTTTGAGGGTGATGTAGCCATGGTGGCTGAGGGAGGTGGTGGTATATTGTTGTTGTTGTTCGTCATTACTGCCTGATTAGGAACACTACTTACTGCCTTGTCCGTAACATCCATACTGTTGTTGTTAACCTGCGCACTTGAACGTTGTGACTCTTGGGAGGGTCTTTTCGTGGATACCATTGTAATGCTGTTGATATTTTCACTTGCTCCCGGCAAAACTTGTTCCGTTTTTGAGGTTTCCATTGCAGTTTTACCATTACTTTGTTGACCATTAAACATCAAACCATCTCCCTTGCCTTCCACATCCACCAGCAGTAAACGCACCTCACCGGAAACGGCCTTTATACGCTGCACCACTTGTTTGTGTGTCTCACTATTAATGGCCACTCCATTGACTTCTATGATACGGTCTCCCTCCTTAAGACCGGCTGCTTCGGCCGGTGAGTTGGCATCAACTTTACCTATAAATTGTCCTGGTTTAGCCTTTTCCGAGTGCAAATTGAAACCATAACCATCAAAATCGGGCCGTTTGACAATGTGACACAATTTGGTGGCTGCTTTGTTGATGACATCGGGTGTTGAGGCTGAGGAGGGTGTGGGCGAGGAGGCTTTCATTTCAGTTTGCGACATTTTTGTTTGTAAATTATTTTCCTTTTAATTTTGTCAGTTAATTGTTTAGTTTTTTTTTGATTGTTTGTTTGTTGTAATACCGTCCAGCAGTTGTTGTTGCTTTAATGAATGAATTTCGTTCTGAAATGAATTTGAGAGGAAATGGCAAATTAGAAAAAAATGCTAATTTTAAATTTATTGTTTAAACAAAACAGTTATTTAAATGTTTGGGTGGAGTTTGTTTTATTATTATTTTCAATTGTTTTGGAAATTTATAAAAAAGTGGCAAGTGAAACAATTAAATTGTTTTAAAAAAAATGTAAAATTAATTAAGTTAATTTAGGAAAAATAATTATCTATATTGTAAGTAATTTTTCTTTAGAGAAAAAGGAAGTGAAAATTTTATGAATATTTTACTTACAAAATGTTTGTAACTTTTTGTACTAAAATTCTTCTAAGAATAATTTACACCAAAAATGTTGTTCTAAAAATTTTAGTAAAATTTTGTGCTAAAAACTTTCATCACAATTTTTGTTAACATTTTGTACTAAAAATTTAAAAAAAATTTACGAAAAATGTTAGTAAAATTTTGTACTAAAAATTTTAGTAAAATTTTGTGCTAAAAACTTTGATCAAAATTTTTGTTAACATTATGTACCAAAAAATGAAAAAAAATGTACTAATAATTTTACTAAAATTTTGTACTAAAAATTTTAAAAAACTAGATTTGTAGGTACTAAAAATCTTAGTAAAATTCTGTACTAAAAATTAAAAAAAAATTTTGTACTAAAAATTTAAAAAAATATTGTACTAAAAATTTTAGTAAAATTTGTTTACTAAAAATTTTAATTAAATTTTGTATAAAAAATTTAAGTACAATTTTGTACTAAAAAATTTTGATCAACATTTTTGTTATCATTTTGTACTATAAAAAAAAATTTTTTACAAAATGTTTATAGTAAAGTTTTGAACTAAACATTTCATAACATTTTCAACTAAAAATGTTCATACAACTTCTTTTGAAAAATGTTGTACTAAATATTTTATAAAAATGTTGTACTCAAACTTTTTTTTTTAACTTTTCCACTAAGACTTTTATTAATTAGTTTTTAATTCTAGTACAAATTTTAGTATAAAATTTTATTAAAAATCTATGTTTGACAATTTATTGAAATTTTTAGTACAAAGTTTTATTAAAAAATTTAGTACATTTTTTTTATAACATTTTGTAGAAAATTTATTATATTATTATTATTTATTTTAGACTATAGTCTAGTCTATAGTCTAGTCTATAGTCTAGTCTATAGTCTAGTCTATAGTCTAGTCTATAGTCTAGCCTATAGTCTAGTCTATAGTCTAGCCTATAGTCTAGTCTATAGTCTAGTCTATAGTCTAGTCTATAGTCTAGTCTATAGTCTAGTCTATAGTCTAGTCTATAGTCTAGTCTATGGTCTAGTCTATAGTCTAGTCTATAGTCTAGTCTATAGTCTAGTCTATAGTCTAGTCTATAGTCTAGTCTATAGTCTAGTCTATAGTCTAGTCTATAGTCTAGTCTATAGTCTAGTCTATAGTCTAGTCTATAGTCTAGTCTATAGTCTAGTCTATAGTCTAGTCTATAGTCTAGTCTATAGTCTAGTCTATAGTCTAGTCTATAGTCTAGTCTATAGTCTAGTCTATAGTCTAGTCTATAGTCTAGTCTATAGTCTAGTCTATAGTCTAGTCTATAGTCTAGTCTATAGTCTAGTCTATAGTCTAGTCTATAGTCTAGTAGTCTAGTCTATAGTCTAGTCTATAGTCTAGTCTATAGTCTAGTCTATAGTCTAGTCTATAGTCTAGTCTATAGTCTAGTCTATAGTCTAGTCTATAGTCTAGTCTATAGTCTAGTCTATAGTCTAGTCTATAGTCTAGTCTATAGTCTAGTCTATAGTCTAGTCTATAGTCTAGTCTAGTCTAGTCTATAGTCTAGTCTATAGTCTAGTCTATAGTCTAGTCTATAGTCTAGTCTATAGTCTAGTCTATAGTCTAGTCTATAGTCTAGTCTATAGTCTAGTCTATAGTCTAGTCTATAGTCTAGTCTATAGTCTAGTCTATAGTCTAGTCTATAGTCTAGTCTATAGTCTAGTCTATAGTCTAGTCTATAGTCTAGTCTATAGTCTAGTCTATAGTCTAGTCTATAGTCTAGTCTATAGTCTAGTCTATAGTCTAGTCTATAGTCTAGTCTATAGTCTAGTCTATAGTCTAGTCTATAGTCTAGTCTATTGTCTAGTCTATAGTCTAGTCTATAGTCTAGTCTATAGTCTAGTCTATAGTCTAGTCTATAGTCTATTCTATAGTCTAGTCTATAGTCTAGTCTATAGTCTAGTCTATAGCCTAGTCTATAGTCTAGTCTATAGTCTAGTCTATAGTCTAGTCTATAGTCTAGTCTATAGTCTAGTCTATAGTCTAGTCTATAGTGTAGTCTATAGTCTAGTCTATAGTGTAGTCTATAGTCTAGTCTATAGTCTAGTCTATAGTCTAGTCTATAGTCTAGTCTATAATCTAGTCTATAGTCTAGTCTATAGTCTAGTCTATAGTCTAGTCTATAGTCTAGTCTATAGTCTAGTCTATAGTCTAGTCTATAGTCTAGTCTAGTCTAGTCTATAGTCTAGTCTAGTATATAGTCGTTCTTATAGTCTAGCATTATGGTCTATAGCTAGTCTACAGTCTATTCCATAGTCTTGCCTATAGTCTATCCTATAGTCTAGTCTATAGCCTGGTCTATAGTCTTGTCTATTTTCTAGTATATTTGGATAGTCGTTTTCCACAAACCTTTTTTTTCTAAATTTTAATTAAAAATTTAACAGAAATATGCACTCAAAATTATAAATAAAGCGTAATCTGCTGATTGTGCATACTCAAAAGCTTAAAATACTACTAAAGCTATAGGGTTTTTAAAAAATACGATTCGAAAGAGCGAAAAAGTAATAAGATAAAATATAAGTGATTATTAATGTTTCTTAGCAATTTTATTTACAAAATACACTTTAGTAATATATTTTTATCGAAGTAATTTGAAGGAATTAGAAAGAGAGGGAGAGAAGAAATAAAAAAAATAAAAAAAATAAAATAAATATTGAAATTAATGAAGGTTTGGGTTCATTAGATTGTCATTAAAAATAGTAAAAACAGCAAAACCTTAAAATTTTAATTATTTTTATTTCAAGTAGTTGTTTTTCTGAAATAATTTTCTAATTATTTACTTAGCTTATATTTTTTTGGTTTTTCATTCAAGCATAGAATTTTTTAAATTAAAATTGTTAAACAAAAAAACATTTAATTTGTTCTCAACTTTTTGTTTTCCTGTGTGTGCAATTGTTAAAAATTTGATAAAAATTTTGTTGAAATTTTATCTTAAAAACATTTTTAATGTGGCGCAAAATTACTTCAGGCTGCTGCTGTTGTTTAAACAGCAGCTAAATAAATTTTCAATGTTTATTAAAGAATTTTGTTATTATTTGTTCCGTTTTAATCTTTTAGAAATATGGAAAAATATTTATTGTTAAAAAATGTGTATTCATAAATTAAACAGAAAGTCATAAGAAAGTCATTTAGAAGAAAAAAAGAAACAGACTTTTCTAATAGACTTAAAAATTAATCATAATATCGATAACTATTTTTATTAAGTTTAGTACCAAGGGTTGTTCTTATTACTAGGTACTATTTTAGGAACTGAATACAGACACTAATCCAAATACTAGTCAATGTAGTAGTCCATTTACTAATCCATGGGCTTGTCAATAGACTCTTCTATAAACATGACAATAAACTTGTCAGCAGACTATTCCAATAGTTTATGCTATATACTAGTCCATAGACTTGTTAACAGACTAATAAATAGAGTTGTCAGTAGACTAGTCACTGAACTAGCACATAGATTAGTCAACAGACTAGTCCATAGACTAATCAATAGACTTAAACTGAACAAGAACTGAACTAGAACTGAACTAGAACTGAACTAGAACTGAACTAGAACTGAACTAGAACTGAACTAGAACTGAACTAGAACTGAACTAGAACTGAACTAGAACTGAACTAGAACTGAACTAGAACTGAACTTGAACTGAACTAGAACTGAACTAGAACTGAACCCATATACTAGTCCACAAACTATCGCATAACTAGTCCATATACTAGTCCAAGAGTACACATACTTTTCTTGAGGACTATTTAAAGCGCTCTCTCTCTCTCGCTAGTTAATGATAAAGGCTTTTAAAAGCTTTTACTATAAAAGCTTTTACTAAAAAGCTTAAAAGAGCTTTAGTTACACAATTTAAGTGCTTTCCTACATTCTTTAGGTTTAAAATTAAAAGCTTTTTTCTTAAAACATGAAAGTGTATTCGGTTGCTTTAAATATAAACTTTCACTGTTCTTTAAGCTTAAAAGAGCTTTAGTGCTTTAGAGCTTATTTCTAATAAGGCTAATCCGTTATATAGAACTTTAAAGAGTGAAGAATCGCTTATAACTTTATCTCTGAAAAGCTTCTTTTCACTACAGTTCAAATAAGTTTAATATTGTTTAAATTTGTTTAAGAAACTGATGATTTTTTAACCCTCCAAGACTTTAAGCTTCTGCATTATTAAAATCTCATTTAATAAAGCTTTAGTTTGAAAATTATAGCTTTTAACTTATCTTCAAGTTTTCACAGAGATTTTATTACAAAATTATTGACTAATTTATATTTTTAAATTCTTTATAATTTATAATTCTTTCAAAAGCTTGAAAATCGCTTAAAACTCTATCTCGAAAAAAAGCTCTTTCTCTAAAGATCAGATTAGTTTAATTTTGTTTCAGTTTTCTTTAAACAAACTAATGATTTTTGTTCTTATTTTCTTTAAAAAAAACTCATGATCTTTTTGCTTTTAAGATATTAAACTTCTGCACTTTTAAAATAGCAGTTACTAAAGCTTTAAAGAGCTTTAGTTAGAAAACAAAGCTTTCAGTTGTTAACCTATCTTCTTGTGTTTATGATTTTATTACAAAATACATTAACATTCTTTATTATGTTATAAATTTATGGAACTTTAGTTGGAAAATTTAGCTTTTTTTTGTGAAAAGTTTTTTTATCTCTAAACATCAAAATTTGTTTCATTTGGTTCCATTTTTTATTACATTATTGACCTTTTTCTAGGTCATTAAGGTAATACTTTAAATATCAATGTTAATAAAACTTATGTAAAAAAGCTTTAGTTTTAAAATAAAAGCTTTTGAACTTTATAATTGATCTTCAAGTTTCCTCAAGTACTTTTATGACAATATTCCATTTCTTTTTAACCAAAATTCCCCTAAATTGTTTAGCAAAACAAAAGCTTTAAACTTTGTAGCTTTATCTCTAAAAAGCTTTTTCATCCAAAGATCACATTATATCCTTTTTCTTTCAGTTTTTTTTAACAAACTGAACTTCCTCCACGACTTTAAGTTTCTGCTTGTTTAAAATTTCACTTAATAAAGCTTTAAAAAGCTTTAGTTTGAACATAAAGTTGTCAGTTTTTAAGCGATCTTCATGTGTTCATGATTTTATTACAAAAAAACATTCACTTTCTTTATAAATTTAAAGAATATTGGGAATAATCAACATTTCCCTGAAAAGCTTTTTCTATAAAGATCAAAATAAACAAGTTTAGTTAAGCTTTATAACTGATCTTGAGTTTACCTTAAGTGCTTTTATTACAATATTCTTGACTATTCTTTTTAACTAAAATTCCCCTAATTTGCGATTATATTCTCTCTTTATTAAAAGTTCCCTTGAAATTTAAAGCTTTTTTTTTAGACAGACTTTTATTCAGTCGTAATCAAATTAAATATTAACACACAAAGTCATGCCAAAACCTCTTGCTCTGGGGGTCTCAGGTAGTTGAAGAAAAAAAAATGATCACTTAAATGATTTATTCACCAGTTTTAAAATGATGCCACCACAATTATTCACATGGTTTTTGTTGAATAAAACAAATTAACATGAATTTAGTTTTTTCTTAGAAAAAATAACTATTTTTTTATTTGTTAATAACTATTAACATTAATTGTATGTGTCGGACTTAAGTTTAATTATTTAATATATCAAATTGCAAAGAATTGGGGGAATTTGGGGGTTTTGCGGAAAAACCTATAAAAATAATCTTATAAAAAGCTCTGCATACATTTTCAACTACCAGGAAGCACTTCTATAAGTAGTTAGCCTTGCAGTTGCATATTTTTAATTTATGATGTCTTGTTTCAAAAATATTTATAAAAATTCTTTAAAAACTAATTTCAAGTTTTAAAAAATTTGTTATTAACTACATGTTTTCTATTAAAAGTATTTTTTTGTTCCTAATACACAACCCTGAACCTTTTTTTATTTATTCTTTTTTTAACTCCACCACAACACGCTGTTTGCCTTCTCCTATAAATCTTTAAAAATACAGCGTAAAAAAATATTTTTTTAAAAACCTCTCAAAGCCGGCTTTATAGAATTCTTTTATAAAAAAAATATATATATAATAAAACCAGTTTATTTATTTCTTGCTTGTTATTATATAAAAACAACAAAACAAAAATAAGAATTTAAAAAATTTGAGGCTGTTGTGCGCCTGTGTGTGGTTTGTTTTTTTTTTTTTTTTTTTCATTTATTAATTTTATTTTTGGGGCTTTTAAAATTGTTTATTAATTTTGTAAATAAAATTATTGTTTATTTGCTATTAATTTTACAATAAAATTTTCGTTTTAAGAAAATAAAATGATTCATTTTTAAATTTTTTTCTTCAAATCAATATTTATTTGTTAAATTGATGTAAATTATTTGTTTGATTAATTATTAATTTCGATTAATTGTTGGATTTTTTTTTTTTTGGAAAAAAGAAGTCTTTTAAGTGGGAAACATATAGACTATGGGTTACAAACAACAACTCGTCTATTAAATATTTGTAGACTAGAGTAGTCTAGTCTAAGGAATAGTCTGTAAACCAGTCTATTGACTAGTCTATGGATCAGTTTGTTAACCGCTTTATAAACCAGTCTATGGACTGGTCTGTTAACTAACTAGTGTTAACTAGTCAATGGTCTAGTCTATAGACTAGTCTGTTAACTAGTCTATAAACTAGTCTGTTAACTAGTCTATAAACTAGTCTGTTAACTAGTATATGTACTAGTCTGCTACCTAGTATATAATCTAGTCTATTAACTAGTCTGTTAACCAGTCTATAGTGTAGTTTGTTAATTAGTCTATAGACTAGTCTATAGTCTATAGACTAGTCTGCTAACTAGTCTATAGTCTAGTCTGTTAACTAGTCTATAGACAAGTCTATTAACTAGTCTATAAACTAGTCTGTTTACTAGGCTATAAACTAGTCTGTTAACTAGTCTATGAACTAGTGTATAAACTAGTCTGTTAACTAGTCTATGGACTAGTCTGTAGACTAGTCTATTAACTAGTCTATGGACTAGTCTGTAGACTAATCTGTTAACTAGTCTATGGACTAGTCTATAAACTAGTCTGTTAACTAGACTATGGACTAGTCTGTAGACTAGTATATTAACTAGTATATAGACTATTCTGTTAACTAGTCAATAGACTAGTCTGTTAACTAGTCTATAAACTAGTCTGTTAACTAGTTTATAGACTAGTTTGTATACTTTTCTGTTAACTAGTCTATAGACTAGTCTATAAGCTAGTCTGTTAACTAGCCTATAGACTAGTCTATAGATTAGTCTGTTAACTAGTCTATAGAGTAGTCTGTTAATTATAGACTAGTCTATTAACTAGTCTATAGTCTATAGACTAGTCTGCTAACTAGTCTATAGTCTAGTCTATTAACTAGTCTATAGACAAGTCTGTTAACTAGTCTATACACTAGTCTGTTAACTAGTCTATAAACTAGTCTGTTTACTAGGCTATAAACCAGTCTGTTAACTAGTCTATGGACTAGTCTATAAACTAGTCTATGGACTAGTCTGTAGACTAGTCTGTTAACTAGTCTATAGACTAGCCTATAGACTAGTCTGTTAACTAGTCTATATACTAGTCTGCTAACTAGTATATAATCTAGTCTATTAACTAGTCTATAGAGTAGTATGTTAATTAGTCTATGGACTAGTATATAGACTAGTCCGCTAACTAGTCAATAGTCTAGTCTATTAACTAGTCTATAGACAAGTCTGTTAACTAGTTTATATACTTGTCTGTTAACTAGTCTATAAACTAGTCTGTTTACTAATCTATAGACTAGTCTGTTAACTAGTCTATTAATTATTGATTAAATTATTAACTAGTCTGCGGATTAGAAGGTTAACTAGTCTATGAATTAGTTTGGGATCCATTCTATGGAGCAGTTCAGCTATCGGTAGAGAGTTCTGGTTCTATCCCCATAGAACCAGTCATATAACAAGTTTCATGTCAGTTTGTTAGATATTCGTTGACGTGAAGCTTTAGAACAGTTATCGGCAGAGTCATAAATCAGCTTTCTGACTGGTTTTGTTTGTTTTTTTATACATGTGTTAGCTTACGTATGTGAGATTGCTCTTTGCTTATCTCTGTGTTAGAACTAGAAGCACATTCTATTCTCAAAGTACTAGTCACGTAACTAGTTCATTGTCAGTTAATTTTTTCATTTGAGTGCTGGACTTTAATGTTATTTTCTTTATAACAGCAGTGTTTCCCTAAATTATGAATACTGATCAATATTGGGCACAAAGAGATCGCTTTTAATGGGAATCAAGCTCATAAGAGAGCTCTTTGCGTTTTGATGTTCCAAATTTTAAACTCTAAGCAAAAACCTAGTTGTTCCTGTTGATTTGCCAATTATCAGTAATTTTAATTTTCTAACACCCAACATTATTTCGAACACCTTTCCAAATTGAAAAAAATCATTCACTTTCAATTCTATAGCTAGTTGTCATGTTTTAACTAATTATTACTTAAAATCTAATTAAGTGAGTAAATACTATAAATGTTTTTTTTTAAAAAGGTTCCCTCTCATAATATTTAGTAATTAGTGAAAAAACTGCTTAAAACATTTACTATTTAATTGGATTAATTGTGATTCACACATAATTGAATACTTCCGGTAATTAACCAAAATGCTTAAAACGAAAAATTTAAATAAAATTATTTCTAAATCTAAAGACTTTTCTATACAAATTTATTTTCGTTTTTTTCCCAAAACAAATTTAATAAAGAAAATAATAATTTGAACAGTTTAAAATAAAAACTATTGAATGTTTAAGTTGATAAGTTTTATATAAAATTATAGTCATTGTATTTTTGTTTATAAACAAAATAAAAATTTTAGTATGAGATCATTTATTATTATTATTGTTATTTAGCAGTTAAGTAAATGTTAGTTGATTTTGTTAAAAAAATAAAACATCTAAATGTTATAAAAGATTAGTTAGTTAGTAACCTTGCTAATTAATTAAATGATTGAATGCATATTAAAAAAAATTTTGTTTAAATGTATAACTCACTATAGACTAGACTATACTCTAGACTATAGACTACACTATACTCTAGACTATAGACTCGACTATAGACTCGACTATAGACTAGACTATAGACTAAACGATACTATAGACTAAACGATACTATAGACTAGACTATAGACTAGACTATAGACTGGGCTATAGACTAGATTATAGACTAGACCATAGACTAGACTGTATACTAGACTATAGACTAGACTATAGACTAGACTATAGACTAGACTATAGACTAGACTATAGACTAGACTATAGACTAGACTATAGACTAGACTATAGACTAGACTAGACTAGACTAGACTACAGACTAGACTATAGACTAGACTATAGACTAGACTATAGACTAGACTATAGACTAGACTAAAGACTAGACTATAGACTAGACTATAGACTAGACTATAGAATAGACTAGACTATAGACTAGACTATAGACTAGACTATAGACTAGACTATAGACTAGACTATAGACTAGACTATAGAATAGACTATAGACTAGACTATAGACTAGACTATAGACTAGACTATAGACTAGACTATAGACTAGACTATAGACTAGACTATAGACTAGACTATAGACTAGACTATCGACTAGACTATAGACTAGACTATAGACTACACTATAGACTACACTATAGACTACACTATAGACTACACTATAGACTACACCATAGACTGCACTATAGACTACACTATAGACTAGACTATAGACGAGACTATAGACTAGACTATAGACGAGACTATAGACTAGAATATAGACGAGAATATAGACTAGACTATAGACTAGACTATAGACTAGAATATAGACGAGACTATAGACTAAACTATAGACTAGATTATAGACTAGACTATAGACTAGACTATAGACTAGACTATAGGCTACACTATAGACTAGACTATAGACTAGACTATAGACTAGACTATAGACTACACTATAGACTAGACTATAGACTAGACTATAGACTAGACTATAGACTAGACTATAGACTAGACTATAGACTAGACTATAGACTAGACTATAGACTAGACTATAGACTAGACTATAGACTAGACTAGACTAGACTATAGACTAGACTATAGACTAGACTATAGACTAGACTATAGACTAGACTATAGACTAGACTATAGACTAGACTATAGACTAGACTATAGACTAGACTATAGACTAGACTATAGACTAGACTATAGACTAGACTATAGACTAGACTATAGACTAGACTATAGACTAGACTATAGACTAGACTATAGACTAGACTATAGACTAGACTATAGACTAGACTATAGACTAGACTATAGACTAGACTATAGACTAGACTATAGACTAGACTATAGACTAGACTAGACTATACTATATACTAGACTATAAACTAGACTATAGACTAGACTATATACCAGACTATAGACTAGACCATAGACTATACTATGTACTAGACTATAAACTAGACCAAAGACTAGAATCATTGTTTCTAATAATTTTATTACAGGTATGTTTTTATGAAAAAACATTCGAAAATAAGTCATTTATAACGCTATAAAAACGGAGCAAAATCTTTACCATAGACTTCCGGTTTTTACAAAGACCCCAACTACTTATTCATTGTTTTTATCCGCTAGTTGTCAGGTGTAGTTTAATAACAATTTTTGGCGGTGTATTTGATATACATATTTGCTATTCTTATTAAATATTAATTAAATATTTATCTAAGACCCAAAAGCATATCTTATCAGACAAAACTTTAATACGTAAGCATTGATTATATAGGTAGTTTCGTTTGGAATAAACTTTTAAAATCTATGAGTAAGTAAAGTAATAAATATTTTAAATTCTATATAAATGAAATCAGATATTAAAAATATATAAACAAAAGAGACCTGAAAAAGTTATCAAAAAAAAAATAATAATAAATTATAAAAATAGTATAATATATTAGAAAATTTATCTGTTCAAATTTAAATGATAAAGAAAAGGGATTATAGTACAAAAGTAAGAAAGTAGGAATAATAGTACAAAAGTAAGAAAGTAGTTTTATCTTTTAAAAATAACAACAAATAATAAATTATGGAAAAATAATCTTACATATTCCGGAAATTTTGCCCTAAATGGAATATAGATAGAGAATAGAATAGGGAACAGACCGGGAACTAGTTACCTGGCTAGTTCTTTGGGGATAAAAAGCAAGTTCTAGCTCTAATACAGAGATATGCAAAGAGCACTCTTGGTTTTACACATACATAAACTCACACATGTTTAAAAATCCAACAAAACCAGTCAGAGAGCTATTTTCCTACTCTCTGCCCATGCCTTTTCTAACACTTTGTATTAGGAGCGGGGAGCTTAAACATTCTAGACCAACAAAAACCTAAATCTTTAACTATAAAGTCACTAATAACTCCTTAAACTTTAAGGTAACACTCCTCCTTACAATTTTATATTACTGCACTATGGCCTTATTACATAAAAATTCACATTTTCTAACTAAAAACCAACACACCCAAATTTTTAGCTTAAACCTAAACTTACAAGATGAATATTAATAAATTTATTATTTTAGCTATTTGTTTATTACAAAGAAGAAAACAATTTGTTAATAAAATTTTTCTACAATTTTTATTTTCAAGGTTCAAGAGTAAAATATAAAAAACAAACACTTGTTCAGTTAATTTGTTTTTTTTTTTTAGAGGAATGGAATGTATTTGTTTTATTAACAAATAAATACCTACATTTATACAAAAAAAAAAAAAACAATACGTCTATCATACCAAAACAAAACAATATTCAATTATTATTTTTTTATTTTTGTTGTCTGTAAAGTAAAATCATCATCATTTATACCGGGAGGGAATTTGTAAAAAATCATGCATGCAATTTGAAAAAAAAAATTTTTATTATTTAAACAATAATTTTTTTTGAGGTTGTAGTTAAAGATTTTTTTTTTTTTTTGTGTTCAAATTTTTCTGTAATGTTTTTTTTGTAACTTTATGAAATCGCATGTCGCACGTACTTGTGCAACAACTTGTTTAAAGTACACATGCAAACTGCTGTTTGAATGTTGTTGGTGTTGTTGTTGCTGGCACAGTGGTGAAGAAGAGAGCTAAAGATGTAAGACATACCCTTTTTTAACTGTAGACCAGACTATAGATTAGACTATAGATTAGACTATATATTAGACTATAGACTAGACTATAGATTAGACTATAGACTAGATCACAGACTAGACTACAGACTAAACTGTAGACTAGAGTACAAACTTGACTATACACTGGACAATAGACCAGTCTATTGACCAGACTATTGACTAGACTATAGATTAGACTATAGACTAGACTATGCACTAGACTATAGACTAGATTATAGACTAGACTATACAGTAGACTATAGGCTATACTATAGACTAGACAATAGGCTAGACTATAGACGAGACTATAGACTAAACTGTAGGCTAGATTAGACTAGACTATAGACGAAACTATAGACTGATCCATATACTAGACTAGGCTAGTGACTAACCTATAAACTAGACTACTGACTAGACTATAGAATAGACTATTGATTAGGCTATAGAGTAGACTATAGACTATACTATGAACTAGACTATATACCAGTCAATTGGCTAAACTATTGACTAGACTATAGACTATACAAAAGATTAGACTGTAAAGTAGAATATATACTAAACTATTGACTAGACTGTAGACTAGACTATGGACTAGACTATAGAGTAGACTGTAGACTATACTATATAATAGACTATAGACTAAATTATAGACTAGACTATACACTAGACTATGCACTTGACTATAGAGTAGAATATAGACTAAACTATAGACTAGACTATAGACTAGACTATAGACTAGACTATAGACTATACTTTAGACTAGACTATAGACTAAACTATTGACTAGACTATGGACTAGACTATAGACTAGACTATAGACTAGACTATAGAATAGACTATAGACTAGACTATAGAATAGACTATAGACTAGACTATAGACTAGACTATAGACTAGACTATAGACTAGACTATAGACTAGACTATAGACTAGACTATAGACTAGACTATAGACTAGACTATAGACTAGACTAGACTAGACTATAGACTAGACTATAGACTAGACTATAGACTAGACTATAGTCTAGACTATAGATTAGTCTATAGACTAGACTATAGACTAGTCTATAGACTAGACTATAGACTAGACTATAGACTAGACTATAGACTAGACTAAAGACTAGACTATAGACTAGACTATAGACTAGACTATGGACTAGACTATAGACTAGACTATAGACTAGACTATAGACTAGACTATGGACTAGACTATAGACTAGACTACAGAATATACTATAGACTGCACTAGACTAGACTATAGACTAGACTATAGACTAGACTATAGACTAGACTATAGACTAGACTATAAACTAGACTATAAACTAGACTATAGACTAAACTATAGAGTAAACTATAGACTAGACTATGGACTAGACTATAGACTAGATTATGGAATAGACTATTGACTAGACTATAGAATAGACTATAGACTAGACTACAGAATAAACTATAGACTGCACTATAGACTAGACTATAGACTAGACCAGCGGTTCCCACCGTTTTTTTCTTCGCGGACCCCTTGAGGAATTTATTTAATTTCACAGACCCCCATACATATTTTGATATCTTATTGTTATAAATAATTGTTCATCTGAAAACTGTCTTAGTCCTGGTCCATAAACCCTATAAAATATTCCCGTACATTGAGAATATTTAGTATTTCGGAGATGTTTTCAATTGCATGGTTTTAAATATAGAATGACTTCTAACATGATGTTTAATTTTATGATCTTAAGAGCTTTCATGTTCATTTCTCGTCAAGGCAGCGAAAAGGTTTCTTTATCAAGTATTGTCGACATGTGCTTAAAGAGTCATGTTTCTAAATTTTTTTGCGATTGCATAGGAGTGAGCTGAGTATGAAAGCTAAGTTTTCGGAAAAATATGTGAAAGTTAGACTTCTTCGATGTTGATGCGGAATGCGTTACCCACATAAAATATGACCTGAACTCTTTGCGAATGTACTGTGAATTTGGATCTTAAATTTGAATTTTAAAATACCTACGAATTATTTTACTGCGTGGTTTTGACTATTTACGCAAAACGCTATGAATTTTCTGATGTTGATTTAATAATATTGGACAACAAAATGAAGTTAAAATCTGTGTATCTCGTCGGAATGGAATATTTATATTTAAAATTAACTAGATTAACACTTTTGCTTACAATTTAAAAAAGTATTATGAAATGTGACCTAACTTCATATTCCGGGATACCAGTAACAGTATTTAATTCTAAGGCAAATCATTATCCGTCTGATATAAAAACATTTTTTTCGATACATATACATTTATAAAAATTACAAATCACGTAATACTTTACTTTATAAAAGTGAAACAATAAATTTGTAGGGCCTAGCTTCATCCTGATAAACGACCGAAACAATAAAATTCAAAAAGACACCAACAAATCTGGGATTATTGAATAAAAATTGTGTATTTTAGTACTTATGAAAAATTTGGAGATATTTTTAATATTTTCTAACATATAGAGAATATTTTTTATTCATGATTTTTTTCGTTCGTCTTCGCGGACCCCCTAGGATTTTGCTACGGACCACTAGGGGTCCGCGGACCCCCTTTTGGGAACCGTTGGACTAGACTATAGATTAGACTATATACTAGACTATTGACTAGACTATAGACTAGACTATACACTAGACTAGACTATAGAGTAGACTATAAACTAGATTATAGACTAGACTATAGACTAGAGTATAGATTAGACTATAGACTAGACTATAGATTGGACTATAGACTAGACTATAGATTAGACTATAGACTAGACTATAGACTTGACTATAGACTAGACTGTACACTAAACTATACTAGGCTATAGATTAGACTAGTCTGCAAACTCGACCATAGATTATAAACTTCCGTTATACGGCCTATTTCTGACAGTATTTCAATTTCTTTACATTGATGTAGGGTATCACATATAGTCGTTCTCCTTCCACTTTACTTTCTTGCTTAGTATATTATGCCCTTCTTAGAAGCCTAACTTGACCCACTGTCATTTTTATGAACATTGAGTGTTTTTGTTGTTGTTGTTGTTGTTTTCTTTCGTTGATTTTTAGTTCAACATTTAAAAACATTCCCATTAAACATTGAAGATGATCTGACTGAGGTAAGCTGCAGCAACAACTACAAACATTGCAACTAAAACAACAACAACAAAGAAATTATGTAAGAAAGTGAAATCCCCCTTTTAT
Organism: Lucilia sericata; assembly: GCF_015586225.1. NCBI lineage: Eukaryota > Metazoa > Arthropoda > Insecta > Diptera > Calliphoridae > Lucilia > Lucilia sericata. The sequence continues at coordinate 86,108 of NW_023995367.1, read as the reverse complement.
TTAAACAAATAAGAGGCATTTACTCTGTTTAAAGTTTTTGTTGTTGATGTTGGTAGGTAATACGAGCAGTAGTAATGTTAATGTTGCTGCTGCTGTTGTTTTTTTTTTATTATGCATAAAAACTACATAATTTGCATAATTTAAAAAAAGTAGTAAAACATAAATTTTTTTATAAAAAAAAACTTACTTTTTAGGGCTGTTATAAGAAAAAAATATTAATAAAATTTGTAATCCTTTTCTTTGTTGCTATGAATAAATAAAATTCTATAAATAATTGATTTTGTTATTAATTTTTGTTTTTAATTTAAATTTTTTCTATAAATTAAGCGTGTTTTTTTTTTGTTTTCTTTTAAAAATCTTCTGCTAAAACGTGTTTTTATTATTATTACATTTGTTATTGTTGTTGTTATTGTTTTAATAATATATTTTTTGTTATTATATAGTATTTTTGTTTTAATATTTTTTCACCGTCCGTTATTTTATTTAAAATATTTTAACGTTTTTAAGTACGAACTCCAACTGAAACTGAAATTTCTTGCTCTGGCTTCAAAAATATTCAACAAAAAAAAAAAAAACGCTATACACACTCATAGTAGATTAAACAACAAAAACAAACATCGTATATATAGAAACAAACACTAATACATATAGTTATACCTAATATATACAGGTGAGCACCTCGAAAAAAACTCTTATTCTCCAAACGTGGTAACGTCTGCTATAAAAAAACCCGATAACCAACCTTTATAAAGAGTCTTTTTTTGTTCCAAGTACTCAGATCTTAAAGTTTTCTCTCACAAAACTTGTTGAAGAATGCATTTTTCTTGCCCAGGTATGTTTGTTTGTATATACAATCACACACATACATATTTATGCATTATTTTCCTATATAAAAATGCTCTTATTCACATAATACTCATTATTATTGTTATTGTTGTTTCTTTTTTTTTCTACTGTCTGTGGTTTTCAATAGAAACCTTATTAAAACCCCTTTACCCAAACAAACAATAACAACAACTATAAGTAAAGCTCTCAAAACCAGTTCCCCCCTAAAAAAGCAATGAAATCTCTTAATCAAAACTATTTCGTTGTTACACCTCACGTACCTATGTACGTACGTCTGAATATCTGTTGTGAAAACCAAATCAAAACATTGATAAATCAAAACTCTCAATTTTTCTTATCGTTTACTCTCTTTTACAGTCCTCTTTTTTTGATCAAGATTTACTATATTGCCAATATAGCAACAAAATGTATAAGTAGGGAAGCATAGTTGGAAATAAGCGATACCCTACACTTGCTTAAGAGTTTTTTACAACAGATTTTCGGAATTGGTTTTTTTTTGGGTCAATTGTGGGCCGATGTTTATGGAATTTAGTGGCATGATTTAGAACCTTAAATCAATATCGATTTTTTACCTTATTGATCGATATGAGCTTTGTGCGATTATGGACCTATTAAGATTTTGATCTTTCCGGAAGTTTCCGACCGTTGTGGACGCCTAGTTGAGGTCTCTACAACCAACACGATTAAAAAAAATTTCCAAAAAGTGTTTGTTGAGTTATTACGGAAGTCATGGACATCATGGATACAAGACAACAGAGACTAAACAGCATTCAAAATAAGGGTTTCTTAAATTGATCTGGCATGTATTCGGAATAATTTCCATGCACTACTTTCAACACGGAAAATCAATCATTGGCTAATATCAACTTATCGAGCCAATTTGATGAGGTATTGAGAAAAAAATCGCCACTTTTGACAAAGAAGAAAACTTAAAATCCTTGTAATCTCTGACCTAATATGAAATCTCAAATCGCAGGGATAGCACAACTGCTTCGGCAACATCACCATGAGACGTATTTGATAGGCGAAAGTACAATCCATTTATGTCCATTAATAAGTCTAGATACTACTTCTTGACACACAGAGCACTCATTGCAGTGGATCAGGCGTGAACAGAGTAAACTACGAAAAATAACTGGATAGAAATTCAAATTCATCAGTATTGAACCTATCAAACAGACCTCTCATCTACATCGTTGAGATGGTCCCAGTTGTTTTCACAACAGTACCCAGAGAAGTATTTGATAGGCCAAAGTACGATCTATTTATGTCCATTAATAAGAATAGACGATGATCGTTACACACAGAGGACTCAGTGCTGTTGGTCAGGAGTAAACCTTGAGAAGATAATGTTATCGATTATATAAGGACAGAAGTACTATAAATCAATTACCATACAACCCATCAAACAGCTCATTCAATTTCCACCCTTAATTTACTCTGCATCTAGTTCTCTTGATGTTAAATCATTCTTCATATATCCTCAGTGGGTTCCTGTTGAGTCACCGTACAACGGTCTTTAAACCGAAATTCTCTTCTCCACCGGAATGACAATGTTCTGCGAAGCTGGTAGCATATAGGTCGGGTTCTCTGATCATACAGCTACTCAAAAAACCAAAATTCTCTTTTCCACGTGCAACAACACAAAGTCCACGTTCTTACGACAATTGGTTCTTTGCACCGGTATGACAAAGGTCATGACAAAGTTCTGCGAAGCTGGTAGCATATAGGACGGGTTCTCTGATCATACAGCTACTCAAAAAAAAAGAAATTCTTTTCTACACGTGCAACTACACAAAGTCCACGTTCTTACGACAATCGGTTATTCGCACCGGAACAACAAAGGCCAAGACAATGTTCTGCGAAGCTGGTAGCATGTAGGTCGGGTTCTCTGATCATACAGCTACTCAAAAAACCGAAATTCTCTTCTCCACGTGCAACTACACAAAGTCCACGTTCTCACGACAATTGGTTCTTCGCACCGGAATGACAAAGTCGAAGATAATGCCCTGCGAACCTGGTTCCATATAGATTAGGTTTTCTGGTCATACAGCGAGTCAAATTACTGCTCCAGTTTACAGTTCTTTGGGTACTGCAGGTACTGCCAGCGTTTTCATATGTAATTACCGATTACAATGACCCTAAGATGAGGGCGATTTACCTAGGCAACGTGTTCCGAAGGCCTTTTATTAATCAGCTAGGTTGTTGCTAAGGTTTGTTTGGTATTGAAAATTGGCAATATCGGTCCACGATTTCACATAGTCTTGGAGCAAATGTCCCTTAGTTTTGAGTCATAGCTTGTAACATGTATTTAATAAAAATCTTACAAAAATGTATACCCAGCAGTTCTGGGGGTTAGTTTGGTCCCGAACTGGCTGTTTATCCTACCACCTAGGGTTAGCGCTAGTCCACTGGATAACCAGGGTTCTTGCCCATAGAGGAAATCAGTTGCCTCTCCAAAGATTACAAAGAGTCAGTCAGAAAACTAATACACAGGAGTCAATACTTGGCAGTGTCTACCTAATAGATTACTTGGGGACAGTAAAGTGAAAAGTTTCTACGCTCTCGCTTGCAAACGGGACGACTGTTTTCACTCTCGTTTACAAAGAGTACATTCGTGACAAAAAGACGAATTAGAGCCAACCAGGTGGTTAGACGTTAATGAAAATTATTGTCATATTCGGCTGCATTGACTCTTAAACGATCTGCTGGGTAATTTTGATCTCCCTCTCAATAAACACATTTTATATTCTTAAATCAAAACATAACAGAAAACTGTAAAGATTTGATCTCTTATTTGTTTGATATAAACAATGTAATAAAAGCAAATCAATAAAACTCTTTTTTAAGCGAACCATTTTTTTATAATCAAAAGAGAATTTCACTCATTTTACGCATTTCACCTTCTTTTTCCACCATTATTCTTTACTCTTTCTTTTTTCTGCTCAATGTTCAAATATTGATGATATGTCTATGATGATGTATCAATACAATATTTTGTTGTTATTCAATTGATAAGCTTTTTTCGGTATGTTGTTTTTTCTACTGTAATTGTTGTTATTTATCTGTTTTTCTATAAAAAAAAGCTTCCATTTATTTTGTTTTTCTTTCTTTTTTTCATTCCTAGTAACATTATTACGTTATTTATTTATTTGGTGTGTTGAGTTACTATTTTTTTATCATTTTTTATTAATGAAAATTTATTTGTGGTTGTTCAGAGTTATTTACGCCAAACAAATGAAAAAAACGAAGAAAAAAGCTTTTAAAAAAATCACAATTGTGAGAGAATTCCATTGTTTATGGTATTTTATCTTAAAAACTTATTACACCTGCTGGTTGCAGTACGCGGTGGCATAGTTTGGTCTTTAACATTTCTCATGTAATAATTTTGTGTATTTTTTTCTTGAACTATTTTTTTTTTGTATCAGTTCAAACAAAAATATCAAACTCTGGAATTTTAAATATTTATTTATTATTAATGTTTAAAAATGTGTTAAAACTACCGACATTGTGTGAAATGTTTTGATAAAATTTTTGTGTTGGAGTTGGAGTAAAAAAAATGTAAATTAATTGATGTGAAACTAACGTTTGAGAAGAAAATATATTCGTTTTCTTTAAAAGAAAATAATTGATAAAATTTCTTTAATAGAAAATTTTTTATAAAATTTTCATTTAAGAACAAATTTTTCAAAAAAAAATTTTTAATAGAAAATTTTTCATAATTTTTTTTTTAATAGAAAATTTTTCATAAATTTTTTTTAATCGAAAATTTTTCAAAAATTTTCTTCAATAGAAAATTTTTCATAAATTTTCTTTAATAGAAAATTTTCAAAAAATTTCCTTAAATAGAAAATTTTTCATAAATTTTCTTTAATAGAAAATTTTGCAAAAATTTCCTTAAATAGAAAATTTTTCATAAATTTCCTTTAATAGAAAATTTTTCATAAATTTTCTTTTCTATAGAATCTTTTTAGAGAAAATTTTTGAATAAATTTTTTTATATAGAATTTTCGGTAAAATTTTATTAGTCATTATGGAAAATTTTCTATAAAGACTATAGTCTAGACTATAGACTATATATTAGACTATAGACTAGACTATAGATTAGACTATAGACTAGACTATAGACTAGACTATAGACTAGACTATAGACTAGACTATAGACTAGACTATAGACTAGACTATAGACTAGACTATAGACTAGACTATAGACTAGACTATAGACTAGACTATAGACTAGACTATAGACTAGACTATAGACTAGCCTATAGACTAGACTATAGACTAGACTATAGACTAGACTATAGACTAGACTATAGACTAGACTATAGACTAGACTATAGACTAGACTATAGACTAGACTATAGACTAGACTATAGACTAGACTATAGACTAGACTATAGACTAGACTATAGACTAGACTATAGACTAGAATATAGACTAGACTATAGACTAAACTATAGACTAAACTATAGACTAAACTATAGACTAAACTATAGACTAGACTATAGACTAGACTATAGACTAGACTATAGACTAGACTATAGACTAGACTATAGACTAGACTATAGACTAGACTATAGACTAGACTATAGACTAGACTATAGACTAGACTATAGACTAGACTATAGACTAGACTATAGACTAGACTATAGACTAGACTATAGACTAGACTATAGACTAGACTATAGACTAGACTATAGACTAGACTATAGACTAGACTATAGACTAGACTATAGACTAGAATATAGACTAGACTATAGACTAGAATATAGACTAGACTATAGACTAAACTATAGACTAAACTATAGACTAAACTATAGACTAGACTATAGACTAAACTATAGACTAGCATATAGACTAGACTATAGACTAAACTATAGACTAGACTATAGACTAAACTATAGACTAGACTATAGACTAAACTATAGACTAGCATATAGACTAGACTATAGACTAGACTATAGACTAGACTATAGACTAGCATATAGACTAAACTATAGACTAGCATATAGACTAGACTATAGACTAACATATAGACTAGACTATAGACTAGACTATAGACTAGACTATAGACTAGACTATAGACTAGACTATAGACTAGACTATAGACTAGACTATGGACTAGACTATAGACTAGACTATAGACTAGACTATAGACTAGACTATAGACTAGACTATAGACTAGACTATAGACTAGAATAAAGACTAGACTATAGACTAGAATAAAGACTAGACTATAGACTAAACTATAGACTAGCATATAGACTAGACTATAGACTAGACTATAGACTAGACTAGACTATAGACTAGACTATAGACTAGACTATAGACTAGACTATAGACTAGACTATAGACTAAACTATAGACTAGACTATAGACTAGACTATAGACTAGACTATAGACTAGACTATAGACTAGAATATAGACTAGACTATAGACTAAACTATAGACTAAACTATAGACTAGACTATAGACTAAACTATAGACTAGCATATAGACTAGACTATAGAATAGAATATAGACTAGACTATAGACTAAACTATAGACTAGACTATAGACTAAACTATAGACTAGACTATAGACTAAACTATAGACTAGCATATAGACTAGACTATAGACTAGACTATAGACTAGACTATAGACTAGCATATAGACTAGACTATAGACTAGACTATAGACTAGACTATAGACTAGACTATAGACTAGACTATAGACTAGACTATAGACTAGACTATAGACTAGACTATAGACTAGACTATAGACTAGACTATAGACTAGACTATAGACTAGACTATAGACTAGCATATAGACTAGACTATAGACTAGACTATAGACTATACTACAGACTAGACTATAGACTACACTATAGACTAGACTATAGACTAGACTATAGACTAGACTATAGACTAGACTATAGACTAGACTATAGACTAGACTATAGACTAGACTATAGACTAGACTATAGACTAGACTATAGACTACACTATAGACTAGACTATATACTAGACTATAGACTAGACTATAGACTAGACTATAGACTAGACTATAGTTTTGTGTATAGTTTGGATGATAGTCGATAGTCTGGACTATAGTCTAAGCCATTGTCTGGTCTATAGTAATCTGTAGTATGTAGTCTGGTTTATAATCAAGTCTATAGCATTTAATGTTGTTTGTACATTTCTGTTCAATTATATTTTGTTTATTTTCAAACTAATCTTGTTCATTGACAAATGATCCCTCTGGCAGTTGCTTGATAGTTTTCCTTCAAAGCAATACACAAATCTATTAATTAATCAGTGACACATAACTATAATGAATTTGTCAAAAATCAAACGTTTTTTGTTTTATTTTTTTTATGACTTTCAAGCAAAAAAGCACAAAATGAGTAGGAGTTTAACAGAAATAAGATTAATGAATATTTTCTCATGATTTTTTTTTTAATAAAATTTCCATAAATGGTTAAAAGTAATAGAAAATACACACCCAGGGGTGCCACATATGTAGACAGTGAAATCTTTTAAAAATGTATTGTTTTGAAAGAGTAAATAAGATTTATGTTGTGAAAGTTAGAGTTCTAAACTATTATATAAATTTATTTAAAACTATTGCTTAGAGTCGCTATAGTATTCCTAATAGTCTAGACAAAATTAGTACTTTTAGTTTAATTAGTAAAATATATATATTATTTCCACGAGTAGTTTTAACAAATTAATTTAAACAGTTGTTTTTTGAAAGAAAGTTATTATTTGAGATGTAAACACAATTGTTTCAAATTAAAAGTTAAACAATTTTTTTAAAATATATTTCAAATGTATTTTTAATTTAAACAGAATAAACAGGGTGTGAGCAACAAAAATAATACCACGAAATAATTTCAAACAAATTTCTTTGGATTCTCGAAAAGAATCAAAAATAAAAAAAAACTATTTAAGGGTTTGGTTTACCACACAATAACCTTCAATTTTCTCATAAATTTTGCCAAAAACAACACCCTTATTTGTCACAATTAAATGAAATAAATTTTCCAAAATAATGGTGAGAAAATATGATTATCAAGCCAACAAACGGACTGACATATAGCTAGTAAGTACGGTAGTTTGCGTTTTATAAACGTATTACAGAAAATCATTTAATTAAACCGATAAAAAATTATACAAACTTTTCTGATAAGAAAAGAAAATTACAGCTGTAGCAGTAAAATGGTAGCGACAACCAAACGCCAGAAAAACTGCAATTAACAATTGTTATGGAAAATCTATTTTTCCTCTAAGGAAAAACAAAACTTTTGTTTTTCTATACACCTGGCAGGGAATACATTCATTTCATATAAATAAACAAACGAAATATATATAAATATACAAAATATTGCATGTTAGTGTGTAATAAAGCGATATTTAAACACCCAATGAGACCCCATATATAGAAATTTAGCTAAAACTATTTGGAAGGTTAGAACATGTGTAGAAAAAAGGAAATTTTGGAAACAAATAGTTTAATAATGTAAAACTAAATACTTTTTAAAGACATTTTTGCTTAAAACTTCCTTATTAAACTTATTAGATTAGAAAATAAAGGCGAAAGCTCTTAAGCTACATTATCAAAACTTGGAGCCATATTTATGTACTTACAGTTAAAAATTTTCTATAACTCCATAGAGATTTACAATATCTATTTTTAGGTTATAACATTTAAAAGCTATTTAAAAAAAAAGCTTTTTGAGCTGAAACAAATTTTTTTCGCCTAAAAAAGCTAAAATATATTTTTCACTAACACATGGTTTTAATCTGAAAAAAATCTTTATTATAATAAAAGATTTAAATTAAAAAAAAGGCTTTACTAAAAATACTTTTTCATAAAAAGCTTTCATCCTTTCTAAGCATTGAAAAAACAAACAACTTTTCATAAAAAATTGTAATACTAACTAAGAAGCTTTTTCAGTGAAATCATTTTACACTTCAAGATTTTGCACAAACAAGCTTATTTGTTCATCAATGTTGAATGAAAGCTTGTTTCTAAAAAATTTCTAAAAAAACTTTTCACTAAAAAGCTCACGAAAATGAAAACAACAAATTCACTAAAAGATTTTGCACAAAAACATATTTTTCTTAAAAAAGTAAGAAACTGCTGTTTACAGAAAAAGCTTTTTATTCCTAAAAAAAAAAACTGAAAAAAGTTTATTCTTACATAAAAAGCTCAAAAAAGGCTTTATTTTAACATAAAAAGCTTTTTTGTAAAAAAAAGTCATAGCTATCTTTTCAATAAAAAGCTTTTCAATTTAAAGTTCATAAAAAGGTCAAAAAAGCTATTTATATTCGAAAAAGGTTTAAAAAAAACGTATATTTTACCCTATAAATTACATGAGAGCTTTTTACTAAAAAACTAAAAAAATATTTCCACTAAAAAGCTCTTAACAAGGAAAGGATTTTCACAAAAAGCTTAATTTATTTATAAAAAGCTTTTTTTTAGAAAAATAAAGAAAAAGATTTATATGCATAACAACTTTTCACTAAAAAGCACATAAAGCTTAACTGGCACAAAAAGCTTATTTTATCTAAGAAAAAGCAACAAAAATTTGCCCTAAAAGATTTTTACAAAAAGCTTAATTTATCTATAAAAAGCTTTTTCTTAGAAAAAGAAAGAAAAAGAAAGAAAAAGCTTTTTATTCATAACAACTTTTCACTAAAAAGCACATAAAGCTTAACTTTCACAAAAAGCTTACTTTATCTAAGAAAAAGCATCAACAATTTGCCTAAAAGATTTTCACAAAAAGCTTAATTTATCCATTAAAAGCTTTTTCTTAAAAAAGCTTTTTATTCCAAACAACTTTTCATTAAAAAGTACATAAAGCTTAATTTGCACAAAAAGCTTATTTTATCTAAGAAAAAGCTTTTTATTCATAAAAACATTCATTTTACTAAAAAAAAGACATGACATTTTTTTCAATAAAAACCTCCAAAAGTTTTTTTTTCATATAAAGTTCGAAAAAAGGCTTTCTGTGACATAAAAATAATTTTTTATTCATAAAAAGCTCAAAGAAGTTTTTTACTAAAAAAATCATAAAAATCTTTTTTAAAAAAAGGCTCAATGAGCTTTCCAATTATAAGAGCTTTCCAAATATAAAAGCTTTTTTACAAAAATGTTTATAAACTATGTACTTTTTTATAAAAGAAGTTCGTCTTAAAATTTTCTATAAAAAATTTTTGTTAAAATAAAAAAAAATTCTTAAAATTTTCTAAAAAAAAATTGTCGAATATTTAGAAAAAAAAAATATCTAAAGTATGTCCACTAAAAGATTTTGCACAGACTTTTTTTATAAAACGCTTTTAATTCTTAAACAATTTTTATAAAATATTTTTTCCACTAAAAAGCATTCTAATAAAATTTTCATAAAAAGCTTTTCTCTGAAAAGTTCGATTAAAAAAAAAAAACTAATAAAAAGCATTTCACTAAAAGCACATAAAAGGGTTTTTTTACAAAAACAAATATAAAAAGCTTTTCACAAAAATTCTCATAAAAAGCTTTTCTCAACAAGGCTCATAAAAAGCTTTTTCACAACAAAGCTCATAAAAAGCCACAAAGAAGCTTATCACTAAAAAGTTCATAAGAAACTTTCCACTAAAAAGCTCATAAGAAGCTTTCTACTAAAAACCTCATAAGAAGCTTTCCACTAAAAAGCTCATACGAAGCTTTCCACTAAAAAGCTCATAAACGGCTTTTCACTAAATATCTCATGAAAAGCGTATCAATAAAAAGCTTATAAAAAGCCTTTCACTAAAAAGTTTTTCAATAAAGAGTCGCCGAAAATAGAATTTTCAACAAAAAAGCTTATAAAAAAGCTTTTCATTAAAAAGCTCATAACAAGCTTTCCACTCAATAGTTTATGAAAAGTTCATAAATAGCTTATCACTAAAAATCTCATGAAAAGCTATTTAATAAAAAGCTCAGATTTTTTCAGAATTTCAAAAAATCCCCATAAAAGCTCTTTATAAAAAGTGCATTAAAATGTTTTTACTCAAAGTCTTCATAAAACCTCTTTTTTGCTAAATAAAAGACTTGTCAACAAAAAAGCTCATTCAGAAAAGAATCTGTTATAATTCCACGAAAAATGCTTGTTCATAAAAAAAAACTTTATTTAATATAAAAAAAAATTGTTTTTTATATTTTTACACAAAACCGCATTTTGCTCTGAAAAGCTTTTTGCTTAAAGAAAAACTTTTTTTTAACCAATATAATTCTTTACAAATCTTTTTCATTAACAATAGTCATACTAAAAGCTTATTCTTTGAAAAAAATTATCTTAAGAAGTCTTCTTATTTCTCTACAAAGTTTTTTCCTGTAACAAAAACTTATTTTAGTGAAAAGTTATTTTTTGCTAGAAAAAGCTTTTCCCAAAAAGTTTTCTCTTTTTGCCATGGCCTTTTCTCTATACCGTAGAAATACCAGAGGCCTCCGGTAGGTATTTCCTCAATAATAAAGCATTTTAAGAGTCTTTAAAACTAAATAAAACTTTTATAAATTTCTAATTTGTTAAACAAAAAAATCTGCTTAAAATATTAAACAAAACAAGAAAAAAAATCAATTTATTCTAAAGGGAATTTTATATTTTACACTTCTGACATCTGGTTCATTAAAAAGATATTCATCATTTCAACAGTAGCGGGCGGACAGACAGACAGACTAACAAACATATCTTTTACAAAAACAGAATATTAAACAAAAAAACTGAAATCTACTAAAAATCTATCAGCACTCAAGACACAGACAATCATTTAAAACAAAAAAAATTAGGGGAAGATCAAAAAAGTTCCCACCCTCTTGTTTTCACTCTCTGTTAAAGTTCAAAATGATGAATTTCTTTTTTTCGTATTCGTTGTTCTATTTCAATTTATGATGCAGATGTAGAAAATATCCATCCATCCATCCATTCTATTTTTGTTTTTCACAACGATTTCTAAATGTAGAATGAAAACTATTTTGTGCAATGATGATAATAATGATGATGATAATGATGATTATGATGTTGTTGATACGGCGGCATTAGCAATGTGTTTCATTTCAAAAAATGCATTTTTCTTTATGACACCTTCCTATCTCTCTCTCTTTGCACCACCCTCTCCATCATGCCTTAACCTTTTCATATTGTTATTTTCCAAGTTGATGATCTCTCCTATGCATATGTGTGTGTGTGTGTATCTGTGATTTTTTTGTCATCAAAAATTCTTTCTTTCTTCACTATTTATGACATTTTCTATAATCGCATATTGTCACGTTATATTTAGTAGTTGGGGTATAGGAACAACAACAAAAATCTTTCTATATAGTTTTGTGACAGGTTTGTCACATTTATACACTAAAAAGTTTTATGGTTGTTTTTGTTTTATGAGTGAGAACCATAAATAAATTGAACATGTGTAACGACGAAATGAATGTTCATTTACATGTGAATTTAAATCAGTGATTGGCTTAAGGAGATTAACACAATAAGGATTGCACAAAGATGGATCACCAAGTTCAAACTATTTTTTTGAACTGTTTTCGCTTTCAAGTTAGATGAGCTTCCTGTTCTCTTGCTCTCTGTCTACTTTAGCTGCCGATCACTGATTTTAGTTTTAGTTTAATAAATTTTTGAATTTTCAATATTTTACTTACAGCAACAAACGAAATAAATTCATATAAATAAGTACAATAACATTTGGCATTTATTATAACAAAAGCTAAAATAAATATCCATATGACAATTACATCTAACAGTCATAAAAAATTGACAATTTTATAAGTGAGACTTATCGTTTTGACAGCTTATCTAATTTGCAAAATGAAATGCTAAATAAAAATGTCAATTAAAATTTTGACAGATTTCAAGTGTTCACAACAAGTGGAACATTTCATAATAATTAATATAAGTTCGTCTTTTGGCAAAAGCTCCCAAAGAAAACTTTAACTTGAAATTATAAAACATTTGGCTTTCTCATGGATTTTTAAAGCCTAAGTTGAGCTTTTATTATAGATTAGTCTAAAAAGCTTTTTAAAAAGTTCAATTAGATCTTTATCTAATCTAAAGACGGACTTTAGATCTAAGCTGAATCTAAATTAATATGTAATTTTAACTCTTAATAAGCTTTAAGTGGAGCTTCAGCTGTAAAACTTTGTCTAGTTTAAAATAAGTTCTAATCGGTGGACCTTAAGCTTCAACTGTAGTCCTTTGCAAAGCTTTAATTGAGTTTTAACCTTAAATTTTTTAACAGTATTAACTAAGCTAAAATCCTTACTCTCTAAAAAGTCAAAGTTGAGTTCTGATCATAAGGTGTTAACTAGTCTAAAAATGAGCTTCAATCAAAAGACTTTGTAAAGTGAAAGTTTGACATTAATCGTCTATAATCTTTGCCACAGAATGAGTTGAGCATTATTCGTAGCTCTTTATAAGATCTAAGGAGAGCTTTACCTGCTTAATTTAATTAAAGGCCGGTATCTATATAGTCAGAGCTATAGTCTAGTCATTATTATGACCTATATAAATATATGTAGTCTATAGTATACACTATAGTATAATCTGGACTATAGTCTACTGTGTAGTCTGGACTATAGTCTAGTCTAGAGTCAGAAATATAGTCTAATCTATAGTTAGGAATATTGTCTAATCTATAGTCAGGACTAGACTTTAGTTTATTGTCTGGACTATATTTTACTGTATAGTCTGGACTATAGTCAGCACTGCAGTCTAGTCTATAGTCTGGACTATAGTATAGTCTATAGTCTGGACAATAGTCTAGTGTATAGTCTGAATTATAGTCTAATCTATAGTCTGGACAATAGTCTAGTCTATAGTTTGGAGAATAATCTAGTCTATGGTTTGGACTATAGTCTAGTCTATAGTATGGACTAAAGTCTAGTCTATAGTCTCTACTATACTCCCGTCTATAGTCTGAAGTATAGTTTATAGTCTGGACTATAGTGTTGTCAATAGTTCGGACTATAGACTAGTCTATATTTTGGACTATAGTCTAGCCTATAGTCTCTACTATACTCCAGTCTATAGTCTGAAGTATAGTTTATAGTCTGGACTACAGTCTTGTCTATAGTTCGGACTATAGACTAGTCTATATTTTGGACTATAGTCTAGTCTAGTCTATAGTCTGAATCATTGTCTGGTTTATAGTCTGGACTATTGTCTAGTCTAGAGTCTGGTCTATAGTCTGGACTATTGTCTAGTCTATAGTTTGGACTATAGTCTAGTCTATAGTCTGGACTATAGTATAGTCTATAATCTGGGACTATAATCTAGTCTATAGTCTGGACTATAATCTAGTCTATAGTCTAGACTATAGTTTAGTCTATAGTCTGAACTATAGTCTGGTCGATAATCTGGACTATTGTCTAATCTATAGTGTAGTCTATTGTCTGGACTATAGTCTAGTCTATAGTCTGGACTATAGTCTTGTCCATAGTTTGGACTATATACTATTTTATATTTTGGACTATAGTCTAGTCTATTGTCTGAACTATAGTCTGGTCGATAATCTGGACTATTGTCTAATCTATAGTGTAGTCTATTGTCTGGACTATAGTCTAGTCTAAAGTCTTGTCCATAGTTTGGACTATATACTACAGTCTGGACTATAGTATAGTCTATAGTCTGAATTATAGTTTGGACTATAATCTAGTCTATAGTCGGTACTATAATCTAGTCTATAGTCTGGACTATAGTCTAATCTATAGTCTGAACTATCGTCTGGAATATAGTCTGGTCGATTATCTGGACTATAGTCTAGTCTATTGTCTAGTCTATAGTCTGGACTATTGTCTTGTCTAGTCGAGACTATAGTATATACTTGACTAGTCTGGACTAGTCTAATATCTGAACTATAGTCTAGTCTACAGTCTGGATTATAGTCTAGTATATAGTCTGGACTATAGTCTAGTCTAGTCTATAGTCTGGACTATAGTCTAGTATATAGTCTGGACTATGGTCTAGCCTATAGTCTGGACTATAGTCTAGTGCATAGTATAGACTATCTGTTTAGAAAAAAATTTATCACAAAATATTTATTTTTTCATTTGTCTAATTACATTAATATTTTAGTTAATTGCACTAACCATTGATTACTCATTTATCAATTGGCAAATGTCATTAACTCAGTGCCAATAATATAAAAGACAACTTCCTTAATTGTTTTTTTCATTTCATTGTTTCTCTCTTCCAGCCAAAAAGAAATACATTTTATTGATTTAAATGTAATTTAAAAAACAAATTTCATTTAATTGTTCAAATGAATCATTCACTTAAGTCAAAGGTTTCTTTTAGATTTTACATTAAAATGCACAATGAAAAAAAACTCCATTTGAGTTCCCAACACAATAGACTAAATGCAATTTTATTTTGTAATTAATTACAAAAATACATTGAAAATGAAATGAAAAACCAAATCTTATGTAAAGGGTTAAAGATCATAATGACACACGCACACCCAACAAACATCTGCACAAACAAATCGCATCTTCGCTATTTTTCTTAAAAGAGATGCGTCACCCTTCAAAGTGTTAACCAGGGGGGACAGTATTCATTTGTGTGTGGTATAATGGCTCTATAATTGACATTTTCTTTAAGTTGCATAATAAATTGACTTTCTAATTTTCACTTAAATAAACACACAAGCACTTAATCACATACACTCATTCACTTACTCACTCGCTCACGCACACTTTCTTTGTGCAGCTATCTTGAGCACTTAACCCTTTTAGACCTTAAAGAAATTTATTCCTATGTATGGATGTACTTGTACATTTGTGTAAACAACTATGATTAATAGTTGTTAACATTTTATTTTCGGCTACAACTACAATTTGAAATGGAACATAATATTTAAATATGTTTTCCATCAGTATAAATTTTACTAGAAATACACTCAAAACACAATTAAACGTAAATGACCACCTTTAAGTGATCTTGTTTAGAGAAAACTATTTTAACAAAAATACAAATGTAATTGAAAATTTTGTTGGATTTTTGCCAAAATTACTTAAAATAAATGTTAAAATTCAATTATTTACACACAAATTTATAATTTTTATTTATGTATGAAATGTTTTTTATGGATTATCAAAGATTTGCACTAGTGTACCCTACACTATGATAACTGGAAGGTACTAAGGCGTTTGAACAGACCAGAGTCGTTGCTCGACAAGATTATAAAAACTTGATTAACTATAACTGAGACTTCAAACTAAACAGTAGTCGAAACTGAAGAAATAATACAAACTAGACTAGCCTATAGACTAGCCTATAGACTAGACTATAGACTAGACTATAGACTAGACTATAGACTAGACTATAGACTAGACTATAGACTAGACTATAGACTAGACTATAGACTAGACTATAGACTAGACTATAGACTAGACTATAGACTAGACTATAGACTAGACTATAGACTAGACTATAGACTAGACTATAGACTAGACTATAAACTAGACTATAAACTAGACTATAGACTAGACTATAGTATAGACTAGACTATAGACTTGACTATAGACTAGACTATAGACTAGACTATAGACTAGACTATAGACTAGACGATAGACTAGACTATAGACTAGACTATAGACTAGACTATAGACTAGACTATAGACTAAACTATAGACTAGACTATAGACTAGACTGCAGACTAGACTATAGACTAGACTACAGACTAGACTATAGACTAGACTATAGACTAGACTACAGACTAGACTATAGACTAGACTATAGACTAGACTATAGACTAGACTATAGACTAGACTATAGACTAGACTATAGACTAGACTATAGACTAGACTATAGACTAGACTATAGACTAGACTATAGACTAGACTATAGACTAGACTATAGACTAGACTATAGACTAGACTATAGACTAGACTATAGACTAGACTATAGACTAGACTATAGACTAGACTATAGACTAGGCTATAGACTAGACTATAGACTAGGCTATAGACTAGACTATAGACTAGACTAGACTACAGACTAGACTATAGACTAGACTATAGACTAGACTATAGACTAGACTATGGACTAGACTATAGACTAGACTATAGACTAGACTATAGACTAGACTATAGACTATAGTATAGACTAGACTATAGACTAGACTATAGACCAGACTGTAGACTAGACTGTAGACTAGACTGTAGACTAGACTATAGACTAGACTATAGACTAGACTATAGACTAGACTATAGACTAGACTATAGACTAGACTATAGACTAGACTATAGACTAGACTATAGACTAGACTATAGACTAGAATATAGACTAAACAATAGACTAGAGTATGCTAGACTAAAGTCGAAACTGAAAACTAGACTATAATTGAAACTATAGAGAAACTCTAATCGATACTGTAATCTAGACTAGAAGATAGGCTAGACTTGATTATATACTACACAATAGACTTGTCTGTAGACTAGATTGCAGCCTAGACTATAGACTAAACTATAGACTTTAGATTAGGTAGTTATTTAGTTAGTTAGTAGTAGTAAGTAAGTAGTTAGTTAGTTAGTTAGTTAGTTAGTTAGTTAGTTAGTTAGTTAGTTAGTTAGTTAGTTAGTTAGTTAGTTAGTTAGTTAGTTAGTTAGTTAGTTAGTTAGTTAGTTAGTTAGTTAGTTAGTTAGTTAGTTAGTTAGTTAGTTAGTTAGTTAGTTAGTTAGTTAGTTAGTTAGTTAGTTAGTTAGTTAGTTAGTTAGTTAGTTAGTTAGTTAGTTAGTTAGTTAGTTAGTTAGTTAGTTAGTTAGTTAGTTAGTTAGTTAGTTAGTTAGTTAGTTAGTTAGTTAGTTAGTTAGTTAGTTAGTTAGTTAGTTAGTTAGTTAGTTAGTTAGTTAGTTAGTTAGTTAGTTAGTTAGTTAGTTAGTTAGTTAGTTAGTTAGTTAGTTAGTTAGTTAGTTAGTTAGCTCTTTCTTATTCGTACGTCCGTTTGTCCGTCCCTTAACTCGTTCCTCATACTTTCCTCTCAATGTAGTGTGCATTATTGCTTTTTAATGCCGCTAAACTATTTTCCTGCTACAGCTAACAAGTTCATATCGTGCGTATAAATATTTATTTAAGAAATGTTAAGAAAAGGAAATTAATATGAAATATTTTTTTGGTTGCATTCACTGCATGTGCAGAGAAGTCGATGTTTTGATGATGATTATAAGTAATAAATAAGGTCATGCTAAATTTGTCCTCAATGTGTACTCATGCATTTCTGACGTAGTACAGCGAATGGTCGCGAATATTTCTTCTGCATAACGTGTGTTTCATATATTCTTGCATTTTATTTATTTTCGTTTATAATTAAAAACCATTAATGCTCCATATTCATTCAATTTTCTTTTATAAAAAAAGTTCATTATTCCAATTTATATTTTCATTTAACACTGTTTTTAAAAACATGTTTTTTTTTTTCTGCTTGTATGCAAAACTAAGGCAAAAGTGTATAATATTTATTAACTTCACCTGCTTGTAATAAGTGGTACGTTTGCAGTTTTATGAATATTCAGTTTGCCTGACAGGCATATAGTAGTCCAGCAGTCATGCTGGCATTTAGGCAAGCCTTCCAAATGTTTTCGTACTAACTAACTGCAACAGCAAATGTAGTTTTATTTTTTAATTTTTATTCCAACATCCCTTTTACATGTGTTTTAGCCTAAAAACTACTTTCGAGGCTTTAAGTTTACACGTTCAGTTTATTTATTTATTACCATTTTAAATCGATAGTGGCACCTTGCCAAAAACAACATTTTTAACAAAACAAACAACAAAAGCTGTATTACAACAAATACATTTATTACACTGCCTTTGCATTGCATTACAGTGGTGATGACATTAAATATTGAACATTTTTTAATTAAAACATTTTAATGTAATTAATTTTGAAAAATATTCGGTTATGAAAAAAATTTTGAAAAATTTCTCGCAATGAAGAATTTTACAAAAATGTTCTCGAAATAGAAAAATTTGCTTAAATTAGCTTTCAATAAGAAATTATCAAGCTTTTGTTTACAAAAGTTTTTTTCATCCCTAATTCATGGAGCTTAACGACTGTCCAACTATTTTCTATTGACAATTTTAACGTTGGCTTGTGTTATATATTTCCTGAACAACTTGTGTATAAATTTTTAGCCAACAATTGCCGGTTTATTATGGCTCTGTTGTTCATTACATTTTGGGCATTACAATACCTCATCCATTAGAGCAGGTGCAATTTAGGCATATTTTTATTTATTTACTTTTTTCTTTTTGCTAATTTAACTTAATAAAATTTACATTATAAAGTGTAATTGGCAATGTACATATGTATATTTAGTTTATTTAATTGTGTTTTAACGTTATTAATTTTAATTACAAGTTTTGTATGGAAATGTGTTACAATTCCTGAATATTTATTATTTTATTAATAGTAAAACATGTTGTAGATGAGACAATTATTTAAAGCAAATGTCTGGACTAGAATTTTTAAAATTTTTAGGAAAAACTTATCTAAAAAAGTAAGCTGTTTAAGCTCATAATTTAAGAGTTCTATTTTAAATCGCTGAAATCAGTCTAGCCTATAGTCTAGCCTATAGTCTAGTCTATAGTCTAGTCTATAGTCTAGTCTATAGTCTAGTCTATAGTTTAGTCTATAGTTTAGTCTATAGTCTAGTCTATAGTCTAGTCTATAGTCTAGTCTATAGTCTAGTCTATAGTCTAGTCTATAGTCTAGTCTATAGTCTAGTCTATAGTCTAGTCTATAGTCTAGTCTATAGTCTAGTCTATAGTCTAGTCTATAGTCTAGTCTATAGTCTAGTCTATAGTCTAGTCTATAGTCTAGTCTATAGTCTAGTCTATAGTCTAGTCTATAGTCTAGTCTATAGTCTAGTCTATAGTCTAGTCTATAGTCTAGTCTATAGTCTAGTCTATAGTCTAGTCTATAGTCTAGTCTATAGTCTAGTCTATAGTCTAGTCTATAGTCTAGTCTATAGTCTAGTCTATAGTCTAGCCTATAGTCTAGTCTAGTCTAGTCTAGTCTATAGTCTAGTCTATAGTCTAGTCTATAGTCTAGCCTATAGTCTAGTCTATAGACTAGTCCATAGTCTAGTCTATAGTCTAGTCTATAGTCTAGTCTATAGTCTAGTCTATAGTCTAGTCTATAGTCTAGTCTATAGTCTAGTCTATAGTCTAGTCTATAGTCTAGTCTATAGTCTAGTCTATAGTCTAGTCTATAGTCTAGTCTATAGTCTAGTCTATAGTCTACTCTATAGTCTAGTCTATAGTCTAGTCTATAGTCTAGTCTATAGTCTACTCTATAGTCTAGTCTATAGTCTAGTCTATAGTCTAGTCTATAGTCTAGTCTATAGTCTAGTCTATAGTCTAGTCTATAGTCTAGTCTATAGTCTAGTCTATAGTCTAGTCTATAGTCTAGTCTATAGTCTAGTCTATAGTCGAATCTATAGTCGAGTCTATAGACTAGCCTATAGTCTAGTCTATAGTCGAGTCTATAGACTAGCCTATAGTCTAGTCTAGTCTATAGTCTAGTCTATAGTCTAGTCTATAGTCTAGTCTATAGTCTAGTCTATAGTCTAGTCTATAGTCTAGTCTATAGTCTAGTCTATAGTCTAGTCTATAGTCTAGTCTATAGTCTAGTCTATAGTCTAGTCTATAGTCTAGTCTATAGTCTAGTCTATAGTCTAGTCTATAGTCTAGTCTATAGTCTAGTCTATAGTCTAGTCTATAGTCTAGTCTATAGTCTAGTCTATAGTCTAGTCTATAGTCTAGTCTATAGTCTAGTCTATAGTCTAGTCTATAGTCTAGTCTATAGTCTAGTCTATAGTCTAGTCTATAGTCTAGTCTATAGTCTAGTCTATAGTCTAGTCTATAGTCTAGTCTATAGTCTAGTCTATAGTCTAGTCTATAGTCTAGTCTATAGTCTAGTCTATAGTCTAGTCTATAGTCTAGTCTATAGTCTAGTCTATAGTCTAGTCTATAGTCTAGTCTATAGTCTAGTCTATAGTCTAGTCTATAGTCTAGTCTATAGTCTAGTCTATAGTCTAGTCTATAGTCTAGTCTATAGTCTAGTCTATAGTCTAGTATAGTCTAGTCTATAGTCCGTAGTACTATAGTCTAGTATAGTCTAGTATTTCTATAGTCTAGTCTATAGTCTAGTCTATAGTCTAGTCTATAGTCTAGTCCTATAGTCCTAGTCTATAGTCTAGTCTATAGTCTAGTCTATATTCTAGTCTATAGTCTAGTCTATAGTCTAGTCTATAGTCCTAGTCTATAGTCTAGTCTATAGTCTAGTCTATAGTCTAGTCTATAGTCCTAGTCTATAGTCTAGTCTATAGTCTAGTCTATAGTCTAGTCTATAGTCTAGTCTATAGTTTAGTCCTATAGTCGTGTCTATAGTCTAGTCTATAGTCTAATCTACAGTCAATGTATATAGTCTAGTCTACAGTCTATTCTATAGTCTATAGTCCTAGTCTATTGTCTAGTCTATGTCTAGTCTATAGTCCGAGTCTATAGTCTAGTCTATAGTCTAGTCTATAGTCTAGTCTATAGTCTAGTCTATAGTCTAGTCTATAGTCTAGTCTATAGTCTAGTCTATAGTCTAGTCTATAGTCTAGTCTATAGTCTAGTCTATAGTCTAGTCTATAGTCTAGTCTATAGTCTAGTCTATAGTCTAGTCTATAGTCAGTCTATAGTCTAGTCTATAGTCTAGTCTATAGTCTAGTCTATAGTCTAGTCTATAGTCTAGTCTATAGTCTAGTCTATAGTCTAGTCTATAGTCTAGTCTATAGTCTAGTCTATAGTCTAGTCTATAGTCTAGTCTATAGTCTAGTCTATAGTCTAGTCTATAGTCTAGTCTATAGTCTAGTCTATAGTCTAGTCTATAGTCTAGTCTATAGTCTAGTCTATAGTCTAGTCTATAGTCTAGTCTATAGTCTAGTCTATAGTCTAGTCTATAGTCTAGTCTATAGTCTAGTCTATAGTCTAGTCTATAGTCTATAGTCTAGTCTATAGTCTAGTCTATAGTCTAGTCTATAGTCTAGTCTATAGTCTAGTCTATAGTCTAGTCTATAGTCTAGTCTATAGTCTAGTCTATAGTCTAGTCTATAGTCTAGTCTATAGTCTAGTCTATAGTCTAGTCTATAGTCTAGTCTATAGTCTAGTCTATAGTCTAGTCTATAGTCTAGTCTATAGTCTAGTCTATAGTCTAGTCTATAGTCTAGTCTATAGTCTAGTCTATAGTCTAGTCTATAGTCTAGTCTATAGTCTAGTCTATAGTCTAGTCTATAGTCTAGTCTATAGTCTAGTCTATAGTCTAGTCTATAGTCTAGTCTATAGTCTAGTCTATATAGTCTAGTCTATAGTCTAGTCTATAGTCTAGTCTATAGTCTAGTCTATAGTCTAGTCTATAGTCTAGTCTATAGTCTAGTCTATAGTCTAGTCTATAGTCTAGTCTATAGTCTAGTCTATAGTCTAGTCTATAGTCTAGTCTATAGTCTAGTCTATAGTCTAGTCTATAGTCTAGTCTATAGTCTAGTCTATAGTCTAGTCTATAGTCTAGTCTATAGTCTAGTCTATAGTCTAGTCTATAGTCTAGTCTATAGTCTAGTCTATAGTCTAGTCTATAGTCTAGTCTATAGTCTAGTCTATAGTCTAGTCTATAGTCTAGTCTATAGTCTAGTCTATAGTCTAGTCTATAGTCTAGTCTATAGTCTAGTCTATAGTCTAGTCTATAGTCTAGTCTATAGTCTAGTCTATGGTCTAGTCTATAGTCTAGTCTATAGTCTAGTCTATAGTCTAGTCTATAGTCTAGTCTATAGTCTAGTCTATAGTCTAGTCTATAGTCTAGTCTATAGTCTAGTCTATAGTCTAGTCTATAGTCTAGTCTATAGTCTAGTCTATAGTCTAGTCTATAGTCTAGTCTATAGTCTAGTCTATAGTCTAGTCTATAGTCTAGTCTATAGTCTAGTCTATAGTCTAGTCTATAGTCTAGTCTATAGTCTGGTCTATAGTCTAGTCTATAGTCTAGTCTATAGTCTAGTCTAGTCTATAGTCTAGTCTACAGTCTAGTCTACAGTCTTGTCTATAGTCTAGTCTATAGTCTAGTCTATAGTCTAGTCTACAGTCTTGTCTATAGTCTAGTCTATAGTCTAGTCTATAGTCTAGTCTATAGTCTGGTCTATAGTCTAGTCTATAGTCTAGTCTATAGTCTAGTCTATAGTCTAGTCTATAGTCTAGTCTATAGTCTAGTCTATAGTCTAGTCTATAGTCTAGTCTATAGTCTAGTCTTTAGTCTAGTCTATAGTCGAGACTATAGTTCACAAAACTATTTTCTTCTCAGCAATTGAGGTCAAAACTGACATTTTTCACATCCTATAAACAAAGTATGAATTTAAAAGATTTTATTTAAATTTTTTATATATACTTTCTTTCTCTATATATCTAAGCTCATGTCCTACAGAAAAGGTTCACTGATCCTTTCTTTGTACGTTTTAATAAAACGAAAAAAATGTATTTAAATAACAATGTGGAAAAGAAAAGTATGTCAGGGCTTATTGTGTTTGTCATACAATTCATAAGAGAAATATGGCAACGACTTTTGCTTTTTACCAGAATTATTTTTAACTTTTCAAAACTAAATATATATTTCATAGCTATTTTCTTTTTTTGCGTTTGTCAGCGTCAGCAACATTCTTCATTATGCTTTAAGTTAAAGGATAACAATAGAAATATGCCTTTAAATAAACGGTTTCTTAAATTATGCTGTAGTTTATTCTATGGTCCAGTTTATGGTCTAAACTTCCAAATTTTACATAATTTTATTCTTTCAAATTCATATAAATCAAAACTTCTCCTTTATAGTCGTTAAGTACACCAGCTCGTAATTTTACCAAATAATCACCAGTTGGAAATGGAACAAATTTAAACAAATCCATAGATATGACTAAATTACTTACAATCAGATCATGCTTAAAATGAGAAAAAAATATGATTAAAAGTTAAAATTAGTTGGTATAACAAATATGTGGTCACAAGCCAGAACAGCCTAATTGGCAACTCATACACTCATGAATTTTCTCAATATGTTCCTAATCGCTTGAGACTCCAAATATTTAATATAACACTTACATTATAGGGACAGGAATGATTGATATTCGAGTACTCTCCAATATACTGTGCCACCAATTTCCAAAACATGTGTTGATTTGGATTTTTAAAAAAACTGCAAAAATTTAATGTGTTATTGTAAAGTAAGGATTATATTTTTGGGAAGAGCTTTTGACATAGAAACCACAATTAACCTGAAAAATGTTTTCTCTAATTAAAAATAATGCAAAACAACACAAGAAAACTTACCATTATATTATCGACTGGTGGTTTTAATAGACGCACATAAACGTTTCCACCAATTTTATTGCGACCCAAAACTTTTAAGTAACAGCTTTTGAAGCTCAAAAAAGATTGATCAAAAACAATACATTCAATTTTTGTCATTCTTATCGATGAAGCATCCGTCAGTAGCAACAGTTGTAAGTTTACACATAATATTACAAATGTTGCATTTAAGAAATATGATTTAAATTCATTCATATTGAGTTTGATTTCTGAAGAGTTACTAAAAAACATAATTTAAAAGTATATGTTATATATATGTATATAATATTTATTTTTACAGTCGAATAATTCAATAACGAATTTGCTATTTTAGTGAGATTAATTTTAATTGTGATTCTAGTTTAGATAAGATGCCAATAGAATTACGAGTGAATTAAATAAGTTGTGGTGGAAAATTTTTGAAAAAAATAAAAGCTTTTTTGTTTAAAGAATAGAGCTTAGGGTCTAGACTATAGACTAGGTTATGGAATACACTATAGACTAGACTATAGACTAAACTATAGATTAGACTATTGACTAGACTATAGCCTAGACTGTAGACTAGACTATAGACTAGACTATAGACTAGACTATAGACTAGACTATAGACTAGACTATAGACTAGACTATAGACTAGACTGTAGACGAGACTATAGACTAGACTAGACTAGACTATAGACTAGACTATAGACTAGAACTATAGACTAGAACTATAGACTAGACGATAGACCTAAGACTTATAGACTAGACTATAGACTGACTTATAGACTAGACTATAGACTAGACTATAGACTAGACCTATAAGACTGAACTAATAGACTAGACTATAGACCTAGAACTATAGACTAGACCTATAGATGCTAGACTATAAGACTAACTAATAGACTAGAACTATAGAACTAGACTATAGACTAGGACATATAGACTAACTATAGACTAGACTATAGACTAGACTATAGACTAGACTATAGACTAGACTATACGAGAACATAGACTATAGACTAGACTATAACTAGACTATAGACTAGCTATAGAACTGACTATAGACTAGACTATAGACTAGACTATAGACTAACCTAGACTAGACATAGACTAGACTATATACTAGACTTAGACTAATATGACTAGACTATAGAACTAGACTATAGACTAGACTATAGACTAGACTATGAGACTAGACTATAGACTAGACTATAGACTAAGACTATAGACCTAGACTATAGACTAGACTATAGACTAGACTATAGACTAGCACTTATAGACTAGACTATAGACTAGACTATAGACTAGGACTATAGACGAGACTATAGACTAGACTATAGACTAGACTATAGACTAGACTATAGACTGACTATAGACTAGACTATAGACTAGACTATAGACTAGACTATAGATAACTAAGACTAGACATAGACTAACTATAGACTAGACTATAGACTAACTAAGACTAGACTATGACTAGACTGTAGACTAGACTATAGACTAGCCTATAGACTAGACTATAGACTAGACTATAGATTAGACTATAGACTAGACCTATAGACTGGACTATAGACTAGACTATAGACTAGACTATAGACTAGACTATAGACTAGACTATAGACTAGACTGTAGACTATAGACTAGACTATAGACTAGACTATAGTATAGACTAGACTGTAGACTAGACTATAGACTAGACTATAGACTAGACTATAGATTAGACTATAGACTAGACTATAGACTAGACTATAGATTAGACTATAGACTAGACTATAGACTGGACTATAGACTAGACTATAGACTAGACTATAGACTAGACTATAGACTAGACTATAGACTAGACTATAGACTAGACTATAGACTGGACTATAGACTAGACTATAGACTAGACTATAGACTAGACTATAGACTAGACTATAGACTAGACTATAGACTAGACTATAGACTAGACTATAGACTAGACTATAGACTAGACTATAGACTAGACTATAGACTAGACTATAGACTAGACTATAGACTAGACTATAGACTAGACTATAGACTAAACTAGACTATAGACTAGACTATAGACTAGACTATAGACTAGACTATAGACTAGACTATAGACTACACTATAGACTAGACTATAGACTAGACTATAGACTAGACTATAGACTAGACTATAGACTAGACTATAGACTAGACTATAGACTAGACTAGACTATAGACCAGACTATAGACTAGACTATAGACTAGACTATAGACTAGACTATAGACTAGACTATAGACTAGACTATAGACTAGACTATAGACTACTATAGACTAGACTATAGACTAGACTATAGACTAGACTATAGACTAGACTATAGACTAGACTATAGACTAGACTATAGACTAGACTATAGACTAGACTATAGACTAGACTATAGACTAGACTATAGACTAGACTATAGACTAGACTATAGACTAGACTATAGACTGACTATAGACTAGACTATAGACTAGACTATAGACTAGACTATAGACTAGACTATAGACTAGACTATAGACTAGACTATAGACTAGACTATAGACTAGACTATAGACTAGACTATAGACTAGACTATAGACTAGACTATAGACTAGACTATAGACTAGACTATAGACTAATAGACTACTAGAGACTAGACTATAGACTAGACTAGACTAGACTATAGACTAGACTATAGACTAGACTATAGACTAGACTATAGACTAGACTATAGACTAGACTATAGACTAGACTATAGACTAGACTATAGACTAGACTATAGACTAGACTATAGACTAGACTATAGACTAGACTATAGACTAGACTATAGACTAGACTATAGACTAGACTATAGACTAGACTATAGACTAGACTATAGACTAGACTAGACTAGACTATAGACTAGACTATAGACTAGACTATAGACTATAGACTAGACTATAGACTAGACTATAGACTAGACTATAGACTAGACTATAGACTAGACTATAGACTATAGACTAGACTATAGACTAGACTATAGACTAGACTATAGACTAGACTATAGACTAGACTATAGACTAGACTATAGACTAGACTATAGACTAGACTATAGACTAGACTATAGACTAGACTATAGACTAGACTATAGACTAGACTATAGACTAGACTATAGACTAGACTATAGACTAGACTATAGACTAGACTATAGACTAGACTATAGACTAGACTATAGACTAGACTATAGACTAGACTATAGACTAGACTATAGACTAGACTATAGACTAGACTATAGACTAGACTATAGACTAGACTATAGACTAGACTATAGATTAGACTATAGACTAGACTATAGACTGGACTAAGACTAGACTATAGACTAGACTATAGACTAGACTAGAATAGACTATAGACTGACTATAGACTAGACTATAGACTAGACTATAGACTAGACTATAGACTAGACTATAGACTAGACTATAGACCAGACTATAGACTAGACTATAGACTAGACTATAGACTAGACTATAGACTAGACTATAGACTAGACTATAGACTAGACTATAGACTAGACTATAGACTAGACTATAGACTAGACTATAGACTAGACTATAGACTAGACTATAGACTAGACTATAAACTAGACTATAGACTAGACTATAGACTAGACTATATTAGACTATAGACTAGACTATAGACTGGACTATAGACTGGACTATAGACTAGACTATAGACTAGACTATAGACTAGACTATAGACTAGACTATAGACTAGACTATAGACTAGACTATAGACTAGACTATAGACTAGACTATAGACTAGACTATAGACTAGACTATAGACTAGACTATAGACTAGACTATAGACTAGACTATAGACTAGACTATAGACTAGACTATAGACTAGACCATAGACTATACTAGACTATAGACTAGACTAGACTATAGACTAGACTATAGACTAGACTATAGACTAGACTATAGACTAGACTATAGACTAGACTATAGACTAGACTATAGACTAGACTATAGACTAGACTATAGACTAGACTATAGACTAGACTATAGACTAGACTATAGACTAGACTATAGACTAGACTATAGACTAGACTATAGACTAGACTATAGACTAGACTATAGACTAGACTATAGACTAGACTATAGACTAGACTATAGACTAGACTATAGACTTGACTATATGATAGACTACAGACTAGTATACAGGCTAGTCTATAGTCTATATATACACTATAGACTAGTAATTAAGATTCATTTGACAGTTTCGTTTAGGCTTTTCAACTCAAAATAATCTTTATTTAAATATTTAAATTTTTTTATTATTTCTTTAAATTGTTTACACCATCTTATCTTTCAGCAACTTTAGATAGATATTCATTTTACAAAAACATATAAATTTTACACCCATGCTATTTGTTTAATTTTCACTTAATTTGCATAAATATATATTTGTTTAAATATCGTTAACTTATTTAAATATACTTTAGGGAATGTGTGTTTATGTGTTTATTTTTTAATAAATTTTAATCAGTTCATTATCTTGTTAATTTAACCATTAAATAATCATCACATTTTGTTTAAATAAATATAAGCGTTTTTAAAAACCTATTAAATATCATGACTGGAATTATTTTGTTTTTATTCCAAATTACACTTGAATGAATATTTAAAATAAAAAAAGGAAAATTTTTTAAACTTTTAAACAAATTTAGAATTTGAATAATATTTTTGCGAATAGTCAAATCTTCATTAATTCTAAGCTAAAAAAATTGTATCTTTCCTTTTATTTTAAGCATAAGTTTATTATTATCTTAAAAGGTTTGATCAATTTGATCAAGTAATACCTTAGAAAGTGTAAATGTGTTGACTTTGTCTGACATTGCTGCTGAAAGTTGTTGACTCAAGTAGTGTTCAAGAATTTGTCAGTGGGTGGCTGCTATGCCAAACTATGAATGCATGTAAGAAGTTTTGTAAAAAAATCCTTGTAGAAGCTTTATGAACATACTAACACATCTAAGATTTTTTAATATTTTATGCAAGGCTTTAACATTATGAAAGATTTGGAACATTTGATAAAGCAAAAACCTTGAGTGTTTGTCGGAATTTAACATTAGGTTTATGTTTTCTTTTCTTTCTTGTTAAAGGACCTTTGTTAGAAATTGTTTTTTCGTTTTCTGTTTTGGGACAATAGAAAGCATAATCAAATGTTAACCTAGTTTAGATTTTACAAAGTTTGCTTAACATTATGTGAGGATTAGGTAGGGACGTCCTTATCATTTCAAGGAAGTATTTAAGTAAAAATGGTTGCCAAATTGAAATCTAAAACAAAAGGATATATACATACAATATACATAATGTACATCAGTAAAAATATAAATACAAACAGAAGCACATCCTCAGTCATGACATGTGAAAATGTGCTAAATTTTTAATAGATTTTTTTAAAGTTCCGACTAAAGTGTAGACTTGACTAAAATCTAAGCTGTAGACTAAACTATAGGTTATACCATAGTATGAACTATAGAATAGATATCTGCAAGTCTATATAATATACTATGGACTAGACTATAGACTATATTATAGACTAGACTCAAGTCTAAGCTAAAGACAATACTATAGTCTAGGCTATGGACTATACTCCTAGTCTATATTATATACCAGATCATAGTCTATACAATAGACTAGACTTTTAACTAGACTATTGACAAAAGTATAGACTGCGCTATAAACTAAACTATAGAGTAGACTTTAGACTATAATATAGACTAGACTTAGACTAGACTATAGACTGAACTATCGACTAGACTATAGACTAGAGATAGACAAAACTAGTCTATTGACAAGACTATAGACTAGATTATAAACTAGACTATATTATAAACTAGACTAGTCTATAGATTAGACTACAGACTAGACTATAGACTACTAGTCTATAAACTGGACTAGACTATAGACTAGACTATTGGCTAGACTATAGACTAGACTACAAACTAGACTCTAGACTATAGACTAGACTATAGACTGGACTATAGACTAGACTATAGACTAGACTATAGACTGAACTATATACTAGACTAAAGACTGGACTATAGACTAGACTATAGACTAGACTATAGACTAGACTATAGACTAGACTATAGACTAGACTATAGACTATAGACTAGACTATAGACTAGACTATAGACTAGACTATAGACTAGACTATAGACTAGACTATACTAGACTATAGACTAGACTATAGACTAGACTATAGACTAGACTATAGACTAGACTATAGACTAGACTATAGACTAGACTATAGACTAGACTATAGACTAGACTATAGACTAGACTATAGACTAGACTATAGACTAGACTATAGACTAGACTATAGACTAGACTATAGACTAGACTATAGACTAGACTATAGACTAGACTATAGACTAGACTATAGACTAGACTATAAACTAGACTATAGACTAGACTATAGACTAGACTATAGACTAGACTATAGACTAGACTATAGACTAGACTATAGACTAGACTATAGACTAGACTATAGACTAGACTATAAACTAGACTATAGACTAGACTATAGACTAGACTATAGACTAGACTATAGACTAGACTATAGACTAGACTATCGACTAGACTATAGACTAGACTATAGACTAGACTATAGACTAGACTATAGACTAGACTATAGACTAGACTATAGACTAGACTATCGACTAGACTATAGACTAGACTATAGACTAGACTATAGACTAGACTATAGACTAGACTATAGACTAGACTATAGACTAGACTATAGACTAGACTATAGACTATAGACTAGACTATATACTAGACTATAGACTAGACTATAAACTAGACTATAGACTAGACTATAGACTAGACTATAGACTAGACTATAGACTAGACTATAGACTAGACTATAGACTAGACTATAGACTAGACTATAGACTAGACTATAGACTAGACTATAGACTAGACTATAGACTAGACTATAGACTAGACTATAGACTAGACTATAGACTAGACTATAGACTAGACTATAGACTAGACTATAGACTAGACTATAGACTAGACTATAGACTAGACTATAGACTAGACTATAGACTAGACTATAGACTAGACTATAGACTAGACTATAGACTAGACTATAGACTAGACTATAGACTAGACTATAGACTAGACTATAGACTAGACTATAGACTAGACTATAGACTAGACTATAGACTAGACTATAGACTAGACTATAGACTAGACTATAGACTAGACTATAGACTAGACTATAGACTAGACTATAGACTAGACTATAGACTAGACTATAGACTAGACTATAGACTAGACTATAGACTAGACTATAGACTAGACTATATACTAGACTATAGACTAGACTATAGACTAGACTATAGACTAGACTATAGACTAGACTATAGACTAGACTATAGACTAGACTATAGACTAGACTATAGACTAGACTATAGACTAGACTATAGACTAGACTATAGACTAGACTATAGACTAGACTATAGACTAGACTATAGACTAGACTATAGACTAGACTATAGACTAGACTATAGACTAGACTATAGACTAGACTATAGACTAGACTATAGACTAGACTATAGACTAGACTATAGACTAGACTATAGACTAGACTATAGACTAGACTATAGACTAGACTATAGACTAGACTATAGACTAGACTATAGACTAGACTATAGACTAGACTATAGACTAGACTATAGACTAGACTATAGACTAGACTATAGACTAGACTATAGACTAGACTATAGACTAGACTATAGACTAGACTATAGACTAGACTAGACTAGACTATAGACTCAACTATAGACTCAACTATAGACTAGACTATAGACTAGACTATAGACTAGACTATAGACTAGACTATAGACTAGACTATAGACTAGACTATAGACTAGACTATGGATTCGACTATTAAATAGACTATAGTATCGACTAGGGACTAAACTACAGATTAAACTAAAGTCTTAACTAGGAGCGGTTATAGTACAATTCACAGTGATATCCTGCAGTAAAATACATGGAAAAAAATATAAAACATTTTCAAATCAATTCTTTTTCAACTTTTGTATTCAAATACCACCACACCCCACGAAAAACAAATAAAATTTGAAAACTTTTGATTCTATTGATCTCAATATAAATTGTTTTTATGCTAATTTAACATAAATATGTTGCCAACTTTTTGATAAACTTAATAAAGTTTTTTTAGGAGCAAAGTATAATAAAATCTAACCCATTTAAAAACTTAAAAGTTTTTTTTTTTTGCTCCATTCATAAAAGCGATAAAAGAAAACTGTCAAAAATTTCGTAGTAAAACTAATTTCATCAACTAATCTTAGTTGTCATCTTTCTCTGCTCTTTTGCCACTAACTCTTTATTTTGCCCAAAAGAAAAAAATGCCAAAACAACTTTTCATTATAACAATAAAAATTCATTCATAAACTATAAAACCACTAAACCAAAAACTAACAACAACTAAAAGAATAAATAAACTTTGCGAAATAAACAACTTTTTTTTTCCTAAACTTAACGTGGTTGTTGTCATTGTAAATCTTCAGATACTGTCAACAAAAAACTGTCAGAAATAGACAAACAACAATAAAAACTACTTAAAAGTAGAGCTTAACATATAACAGCAAACTATCAATGAATATTATTTGGCAAAAAAACAATTTCTTATGGAAATTTAAAGAAAAAATCTTAATAAATCCTTGTTAAGAAGTAAACAAGTTTTTGACACTTAAATTGTTGAAAAATGCTAAAGAAAAATATTCAGACTCTTAAATTTGTAGTTGTTATTTGAAGTAAAATTGTTTATACTCACATATAGTTTTGTATTCATATGGAAACAAACTGTCACTGCCCACTTGCTGTCAAATTTAAACAACATCAACAATAATAACGAAAATATTGCCAAATGGCCTAGCAAGAACGACAACAACAAATGGAACCAGCTACAAATTGTTTAATAAATTAAATTTTCTACTTTATAGTAAAAAATGAAAAAAAAACAAATGTTAAATGTTTGAATGTTTAAATAGTGTTGTTGTATTGCCAACAACTTCTCCGGCCAACTGCAACATTGTCATTTGATACTTTAATTGTGCGGCTGTAACTGAGTTGATCAATTGGGGACAAAAGTACTTTTAACAGATATGAAAACTATAGTCTGAAATATAATGTACGTTGAACCAAACTTTGGTCTATAGTCTCAACTATAGACTAGTCTATAGTCTGAAGTATAGACTGGTCTATAGTCTGAACTATTGACTAGTCTTTAGTCTGATCAATGGCCTAATCTATAGTTTGAACCAGGAGGCATGGACTAGACTATGCAGTGAACTATAGAATGAACTATAGACTGAACTATAGAACTGAACTATAGACTAGACTAGGCTATAGACTAGACTATAGACTAGACTATAGACTAGACTATAGACTAGACTATAGACTAGACTATAGACTAGACTATAGACTAGACTATAGACTAGACTATAGACTAGACTATAGACTAGACTATAGACTAGACTATAGACTAGACTATAGACTAGACTATAGACTAGACTATAGACTATAGACTAGACTATAGACTATAGACTAGACTATAGACTAGACTATAGACTAGACTATAGACTAGACTATAGACTAGACTATAGACTAGACTATAGACTAGACTATAGACTAGACTATAGACTAGACTATAGACTAGACTATAGACTAGACTATAGACTAGACTATAGACAAGACTATAGACTAGACTATAGACAAGACTATAGACTAGACTATAGACTAGACTATAGACAAGACTATAGACTAGACTATAGACTAGACTATAGACTAGACTATAGACCAGACTATAGACTAGACTATAGACCAGACTATAGACTAGACTATAGACTAGACTATAAACTAGACTATAGACTAGACTATAGACTAGACTATAGACTAGACTATAGACCTAGACTATAGACTAGACTATAGACTAGACTATAGACTAGACTATAGACTAGACTATAGACTAGACTATAGACTAGACTAGACTATAGACTAGACTAGACTATACACTAGACTAGACTAGACTAGACTATAGACTAGACTAGACTATAGACTAGACTAGACTAGACTAGACTAGACTAGACTATAGACCTAGACTATAGACTAGACTATAGACTAGGCTATAGACTAGACTATAGACTAGACTAGACTATAGACTAGACTATAGACTAGACTATAGACTAGACTATAGACTAGACTATAGACTAGGACTATAGACTAGACTATAGACTAGGCTATAGACTAGACTATAGACTAGGCTATAGACTAGACTATAGACTAGACTATAGACTAGACTATAGACTTGACTATACACTAGACTATAGACTAGACTATAGACTAGACCATAGACTAGACTGTAGACTAGACAATAGACTAGACTATAGACTAGACTATAGACTAGACCATAGACTAGACCATAGACTAGACCATAGACTAGACTATAGACTAGACAATAGACTAGACTATAGACTAGACTATAGACTAGACTATAGACTAGACTATAGACTAGACTATAGACTAGACTATAGACTAGACTATAGACTATACTATAAACTAGACTACAGACTAGACTAAAGACTAGCCTATAGACTAGACTACAGACTAGACTAGTCTATAATCGGAACTATAGAATAGTATATAATCTGAAATATAAGATAGTCTGCAATCTGAACTATATACTGGTCGGAATTATAGATTAGTCTATAGACTGGACTATAAACTGATCTATAGACTGAATTGTAGACTGGTCTATAGTACGAACCATGGACTGGTCTATAGTCTAAACTATAGGCAGGTTTATAGGCTGAACTTTAGACTTTTGTCGTACCTAATGTTTATTCTGTTTATTAACCGAAATCAATTTAAAGTACATATGGAGTACTTTTTTGCAACAAAAATAGTACCATTTTATATTTTCATCATCCATCCCCGGACCATTAGTATTAATTTCATTAAATTTTGTTTGCAACGTATAGAACACTAAATTCCTGTTTTTTTTCAAACATTTTGCACAATTTTAGCAGACAGATGGACGTTTAAATTAACCAACAAAATATATACATACATTGGAACATAGCGACGGCCATAACAAGGGACAGACAAACAAACACAAAATCTCTAGACTTTATGTCTTGTAAAGTTTTTTTTTATATTTTTTTAACTATTTATATAACTTGCTACAAAAAAAACTTGAAATGAATAAAACTTAGACAAGTCATAAATATGGCAATATTAATAA
Organism: Lucilia sericata; assembly: GCF_015586225.1. Lineage (NCBI taxonomy): Eukaryota > Metazoa > Arthropoda > Insecta > Diptera > Calliphoridae > Lucilia > Lucilia sericata. The sequence goes on along the minus strand of NW_023995367.1, from coordinate 50,589 downwards.
TGTTTAAGAAAAGTACGGCAAGTATCAATATTAAACCCTACAGAAGTAAGAGCAGACAGACAGATCTCAATAACTTAATGAAGTCATACCTATCAAAATCAACTTCTTTAGAAGCAGAAAATAGAAAGATTTTATATTTCTAAGGAATCTACAAAGCACTTCTAAAGAAGCACAATATATGTTATTACTGATACACTTCAATCGTTCCCTAAAAAGTATTAATTTCCAAGATACTGTAGCGTACAAATCTGCAAAATGTCAAAAGTTGTAAAAATTTAAATTTCTTAAAACACAAATCTAGTATTAACGCTTAAAACGTATTTAGGCGTTTAATTTATCGTGTTCCATAACTGTGTTAAAACTTTTTTCTTTAGTTTTTCTGCAATTTTTCGGAAAAATATGCGATTTTTTTTTTTTTTGGTGCAAAAATATTTGATATAAATGTCATTTTTATGCATTGAAATGTTTGAAAAATCTGCTAAGACAACAACTAGTTCATCTGGAAAAATGTTGAGTGTGTGTTGAAGTTTTTGTTGTTGTCGCTGTGAAAAGGTGCAGTCATTGGAGTGCAGGCAGCTCCGATCATATGGAGTATAATTTAACAGTCACACACATGCTTTGATAAAAATCTATTAAATATTTATTGATTTTTCCACATATGAGTTTGAGAGGCGGTAGGACGGTGGGTCAAAGTTAGAAATTTTTTGATTTTTTTTTTTCCAAATTTAGGTCATATAAAAAATTGCCCAGAACTGGAGCACATTTTGAAAAGTAATATTTTTTCTAATCTAGAGCATATTTTTAATTAAATCTCAGTTCTAGTTCAGTTCTAGTTCAGTTCTAGTTCAGTTCTAGTTCAGTTCTAGTTCAGTTCTAGTTCAGTTCTAGTTCAGTTCTAGTTCAGTTCTAGTTCAGTTCTAGTTCAGTTCTAGTTCAGTTCTAGTTCAGTTCTAGTTCAGTTCTAGTTCAGTTCTAGTTCAGTTCTAGTTCAGTTCTAGTTCAGTTCTAGTTCAGTTCTAGTTCAGTTCTAGTTCAGTTCTAGTTCAGTTCTAGTTCAGTTCTAGTTCAGTTCTAGTTCAGTTCTAGTTCAGTTCTAGTTTCAGTTCTAGTTCAGTTCTAGTTCAGTTCTAGTTCAGTTCTAGTTCAGTTCTAGTTCAGTTCTAGTTCAGTTCTAGTTCAGTTTCTAGTTCTAGTTCAGTTCTAGTTCAGTTCTAGTTCAGTTCTAGTTCAGTTCTAGTTTAGTTCTAGTTAGTTCTAGTTCAGTCTAGTTCAGTTCTAGTTCAGTTCTAGTTCAGTTCTAGTTCAGTTCTAGTTCAGTTCTAGTTCAGTTCTAGTTCAGTTCTAGTTCAGTTCTAGTTCAGTTCTAGTTCAGTTCTAGTTCAGTTCTAGTCAGTTCTAGTTCAGTTCTAGTTCAGTTCTAGTTCAGTTCTAGTTCAGTTCTAGTTCAGTTCTAGTTCAGTTCTAGTTCAGTTCTAGTTCAGTTCTAGTTCAGTTCTAGTTCAGTTCTAGTTCAGTTCTAGTTCAGTTCTAGTTCAGTTCTAGTTCAGTTTCTAGTTCAGTTCTAGTTCAGTTCTAGTTCAGTTCTAGTTCAGTTCTAGTTCAGTTCTAGTTCAGTTCTAGTTCAGTTCTAGTTCAGTTCTAGTTCAGTTCTAGCTTCAGTCTAGTTCAGTTCTAGTTCAGTTCTAGTTCAGTTCTAGTTCAGTTCTAGTTCAGTTCTAGTTCAGTTCTAGTTCAGTTCTAGTTCAGTTCTAGTTCAGTTCTAGTCAGTTCTAGGTTCAGTTCTAGTTCAGTTCTAGTTCAGTTCTAGTTCAGTTCTAGTTCAGTTCTAGTTCAGTTCTAGTTTCAGTTTCTAGTTCAGTTCTAGTTCAGTTCTATTAGTCTAGTTCAGTTCTAGTTCACAGTCTAGTTCAGTTCTAGTTCAGTTCTATTTAGTTCTAGTTCAGTTCTAGTTCAGTTCTATTTTAGTTCTAGTTCAGTTCTAGTTCAATTCTAGTTCAGTTCTAGTTCAGTTCTAGTTCAGTTCTAGTTCAGTTCTAGTTCAGTTCTAGTTCAGTTCTAGTTCAATTCTAGTTCAGTTCTAGTTCAGTTCTAGTTCAGTTCTAGTTCAGTTCTAGTTCAGTTCTAGTCAGTTCTAGTTCAGTTCTAGTTCAGTTCTAGTTCAGTTCTAGTTCAGTTCTAGTTCAGTTCTAGTTCAGTTCTAGTCAGTTCTAGTTAGTTCTAGTTCAGTTCTAGTTTAATTCTAGTTCAGTTCTAGTTCAGTTCTAGTTCAGTTCTAGTTCAGTTCTAGTTCAGTTCTAGTTCAGTTCTAGTTCAGTTCTAGTTCAGTTCTAGTTCAGTTCTAGTTCTAGTTCAGTTCTAGTTCAGTTCTAGTTCAGTTCTAGTCAGTTCTAGTTCAGTTCTAGTTCAGTTCTAGTTCAGTTTTAGTTCAGTTCTAGTTCAGTTCTAGTTCAGTTCTAGTTCAGTTCTAGTTCAGTTCTAGTTCAGTTCTAGTTCAGTTCTAGTTCAGTTCTAGTTCAGTTCTAGTTCAGTTCTAGTTCAGTTCTAGTTCAGTTCTAGTTCAGTTCTAGTTCAGTTCTAGTTCAGTTCTAGTTCAGTTCTAGTTCAGTTCTAGTTCAGTTCTAGTTCAGTTCTAGTTCAGTTCTAGTTCAGTTCTAGTTCAGTTCTAGTTCAGTTCTAGTTCAGTTCTAGTTCAGTTCTAGTTCAGTTCTAGTTCAGTTCTAGTTCAGTTCTAGTTCAGTTCTAGTTCAGTTCTAGTTCAGTTCTAGTTCAGTTCTAGTTCAGTTCTAGTTCAGTTCTAGTTCAGTTCTAGTTCAGTTCTAGTTCTAGTTCAGTTCTAGTTCTAGTCAGTTCTAGTTCAGTTCTAGTTCAGTTCTAGTTCAGTTCTAGGTTCTAGTTCAGTTCTAGTTCAGTTCTAGTTCAGTTCTAGTTCAGTTCTAGTTCAGTTCTAGTTCAGTTCTAGTTCAGTTCTAGTTCAGTTCTCGTTCTAGTTCAGTTCTAGTTCTAGTCAGTTCTAGTTCAGTTCTAGTGTCAGTTCTAGTTCAGTTCTAGCAAGTTATAGTCAGTTCTATTCAGTTCTAGTTCAGTTCTAGTTCAGTTCTAGTTCAGTTCTAGTTCAGTTCTAGTTCAGTTCTAGTTCAGTTCTAGTTCAGTTCTAGTTCAGTTCTAGTTCAGTTCTAGTTCAGTTCTAGTTCAGTTCTAGTGTCAGTTCTAGTTCAGTTCTAGTTCAGTTCTTAGTTTACAGTTGCTAGTTCAGTTCTAGTTCAGTTCTAGTTCAGTTCTAGTTCAGTTCTAGTTCAGTTCTAGTTCAGTTCTAGTTCAGTTCTAGTCAGTTCTTTTAAGTTTACACTTCTAGTTCAGTTCTAGTTCAGTTCTAGTTCAGTTCTATTTTAGTTCTAGTTCAGTTCTAGTTCAGTTCTAGTTCAGTTCTAGTTCAGTTCTTGTTCAGTTCTAGTTCAGTTCTAGTTCAGTTCTAGTTCAGTTCTAGTTCAGTTCTAGTTCAGTTTCTAGTTCAGTTCTAGTTTAGTTCTAGTACAGTTCTAGTTCGGTGATGTCTGATTGCTCTCGATCAGATTTTATTAGAAACTGCTGATCGTGTGCAAACTTTTTGTCGCATAATAGTAATTTAAATCATTTGCTCCACTGTGCTTAATTCATAAACGTACTAGCAAGCAGCCAAATTGTTTTTGCAGCTCTTAAAAATATCCATATATACAAATATATCTATTTATTTTCCCATTTGTGAGTTGGAAAAAATATCAATTTTTATTTTATACAAGTGTGTCTCACAAGTATAAAGATAAATTTTTATTTCAATTGACATTTTAATCTAAATTCATTGAATTTTAAGAGAACGGAATTATGCATTAGAAGAAAAAAAAAAAAAAGAAAACTTGAATTAAATTTACATTTTTCACAAGTTAAAATTTAATTTTTGCACTTATTTGATGTTTATGAATTTCATTTGTTCCCTTAATTCCAATAATTTCAGACAACTTGATATTAAAGAATGTGAAGATGATGATAAGGATGATTTGCATGCGAACGCATTTGTGCCACCCACCAATTATATAAAAATTTCTCAAGGAAAAATACAATTAGTACATCAGCCGCCAACGCCAGTATCGACGCCTTCTACACTGCTACCGCCGCCACCATCATCACCACCACCACCCTTTAGCAGTCAGCATATATGCAATGGTTTGGAATCACCCAATGATAAGGTAAGTTGAGAAATACATAGACTTTTTTAAACATTTTCGTTATGGCTTTTATAAATTGGTTAAATTGGCAATATTGTGGTGAAAATGTTTTCTACTAAAAATTACTAGAATTTAGTCATAAGTCATAGATTCTATACAACGTAGCTTTTTAGTTGCAATTTGTGTATTTAAGATTAATTTAGGTTTTTTTTGTTTTTTTGATCCAGCAAATCCTTTTAGAACTCATTTCCCTCTGTATAAGTAGTGGTTGTGGTTTTTTGGTATATAATTGAAATTTAATTAAAAATTATGAGTTTTTGAAAGCACTGCTGTATTCGTTGGTAATTCTGTAATATTAAGGGTATTCACTGTCTATCATATGTATTTCAGCTGTATTTACCTTCCGATTTAGAACCTTTAGCATCTACATTAATTTTAAATGATTATTTTCTCGAAATGATCATGAAATTATTTCTTATTCATATAGAGCTTAAAACTCCAATTTCCTACCACAATATTTTTACACTTTTGTAAAATTTCTAATCCTTTTTCAAGTGTTTCTCAAGTATCGCAAAAAAATGGAAAAAATATTGCAGTAACTCACTAAAAATTTTAGCTAATAACAATTAAAACTACAACAGCAACAAAAAGGAACAACAAAAAATGAAATTATACAAACAACAAGTAAACACTATAAATTTCTTTAACGTTCATTGAACTTTTGCATTTAAGCTGCTGTTCAAACAGAGAGACGCTGTTGCTTGTTGCAACTGCTACTGAAATTCACAATAACCCAACAAACATTAAGTCCAGAGTTTGAAAATAAATGTGACTAGAACTGAACTAAACTAGAACTGAACTAAACTTAACTAGAACTAAACTAGAACTGAACTAAACTTAACTAGAACTGAACTAGAACTGAACTAGAACTGAACTAGAACTGAACTAGAACTGAACTAGAACTGAACTAGAACTGAACTAGAACTGAACTGAACTAGAACTGAACTAGAACTGAACTAGAACTGAACTAGAACTGAACTAGAACTGAACTAGAACTGAACTAGACTGAACTAGAACTGAGCTAGAACTGAACTAGAACTGAACTAGAACTGAACTAGAACTGAACTAGAACTGAACTGAACTAGAACTGAACTAGAACTGAACTAGAACTGAACTAGAACTGAACTAGAACTGAACTAGAACTGAACTAGAACTGAACTAGAACTGAACTAGAACTGAACTAGAACTGAACTAGAACTGAACTAGAACTGAACTAGAACTGAACTAGAACAGAACTAGAACAGAACTAAACTGAACTAGACCTGAACTAGAACTGAACTAGAACTGAACTAGAACTGAACTAGAACTGAACTAGAACTGAACTAGAACTGAACTAGAACTGAACTAGAACTGAACTAGAACTGAACTAGAACTGAACTAGAACTGAACTAGAACTGAACTAGAACTGAACTAGAACTGAACTAGAACTGAACTAGAACTGAACTAGAACTGAACTAGAACTGAACTAGAACTAGAACTGAACTAGAACTGAACTAGAACTGAACTAGAACTGAACTAGAACTGAACTAGAACTGAACTAGAACTGAACTAGAACTGAACTAGAACTAGAACTGAACTAGAACTGAACTAGAACTGAACTAGAACTGAACTAGAACTGAACTAGAACTGAACTAGAATCGAACTAGAACTGAACTAGAACTGAACTAGAACTGAACTAGAACTGAATTAGAACTGAACTAGAACTGAACTAGAACTGAACTGAACTAGAACTGAACTAGAACTGAACTAGAACTAGAACTGAACTAGAACTGAACTAGAACTGAACTAGAACTGAACTAGAACTAGAACTGAACTAGAACAGAACTAGAACAGAACTAGAACAGAACTAGAACAGAACTAGAACAGAACTAGAACAAAACTAGAACAGAACTAGAACAGAACTAGAACTGAACTAGAACTAGAACTGAACTAGAACTGAACTAGAACTGAACTAGAACTGAACTAGAACAGAACTAGAACAGAACTAGAACAGAACTAGAACAGAACTAGAACTGAACTAGAACTTAACTAGAATTGAACTAGAACTGAACTAGAGCTGAACTAGAACTGAACTGGAAGTGATTTAGAACTGAACTAGAAATGAACTAGAACTAAACTAGAACTGGATATCAATTTGTTGGCTGGTCAATTTATATGAGTAAGTGTGTGCATAATTGCTACAATGTGTGTGTGTGTGTGTATGTGACATGTTGGCGGCTTCAAGTAGCAATAGTCACAGCAACAGTCAAACTACGCATTTTTTTGTTCTCACAAAACTGAAAGAAAAAACGAACAAAAACTGAAACAGAGAACGTGATTGCACTTTTCTGGGTGCCAGTGCCATACAAACAAATGAAAGAACAAATAACAAAAAAAAACAGAAACAAACAACAGCCAACAGAAAAACTAACAGATGAAGTTTACAACAATTTATTGCTGAACACAAAAACACTCACAGATACAGCTGAGTAGATAGTTACGCTGCATACATACATTATGTTGCAAGGCAACATTTATCGTCGTTAACTATTGTTGCTACTTTTGCTGAATGTTTGAGTTGTGTTTTTTGTTTTTTTTTTTTTTTTTTTGTTATTGTTCGTTTACTATTTACTGTATGGCAAAAAGAACGTTGACAATTTACACAGTCAAATGGCAAACAACAGAACAGGCCGTCAGCAGCACTGTGGCAAACAGTAGAAACTGCTGCAGCAACCGGCAACAAGCAGACATCTGAGCACAACACGATTTCAACATTATTAAGTGAGACGACATGTTTGGGCATTGCACGTACTTTTTTATTTCTTCTTATTATTATTTTCTTTTTCATTACCTAGTCCCTCTACCCTGATTCTTCCTTTTAGTTGCAACAGAATTATAAAGGAAGAATTTAATGGTTGTAAAGAATTTTCTTAAATACAGCATGAGAGGCTTTTTGTTGTGGGAAAGTTTCAAGGAGTTGAAAGGAAATTATAGAGAAAATTTTCTGGTAATTGTTAAAATGTTTAGATTCTGGAAACTTTTAAAAAAATTGTTAAAGCTCTTAAACGTTTTAAGCTGGTACAAGGGGTACCAGTTATTATATGGTATCCCTCTCATAGTAAACTTGGTAAGGCATTACGCAATTAGTTCTCATGTGCAAACTGTTGGTATCTAAACTTTCCGGCGATTTTTATTATATTCAGTTTCAGTTCCTGAATTTTCAAATGAAAATCATTTAGAGTTCTGTCTTTTTTAAAAAACTAAATCAAATGAAACCTGTAGCATACACATGAGTAGAATACAGATCCATACAAATAAAATAACAACAAGTAAGAAAGTATAGTCGGGCGTGGCCGACCATATGATACCCTACACCAGTTATGAATATTAAATGTGATTTATTTTTCATAATAAAGCATTTATCTTCAATAGTCCCTTGTTCCGATACATTTAAGCAATTTATGGATGAAACACTAATTTTCTGAAAGAGGCTTTATATGAGGGCTACGGGTAAATATGGACCAAGCCCGATAAACTTTTTTGAATATATTTATATTTACATAATATTTTATTGTACTGAATTTCATCGCGATATTTGTGTTTATAACTTAATTTGGGACATTCAAGTAATTTTCTGAAGGGGACCTTGTATGGGAGCTAGGGTCAGATGGGGCGCGATCTTTATGAAATTTGGCAAGGTCATCAAGACTTCTATAAAACTTAGTAGTGAGCCGTATTTTATCGATATATCTGTATATTTAACATAATTATGAGCTCAGAAGCCCTTTTCGGGGGACCTGTTCTATGGGGACTAGGTGAAATAATGGACCGATTTTAACCATTTTCAATAGGCTTCGTCCTTGGGTCAAATAAAACGTGCGTGCCAAATTTCATCCAATTATCTTGAAAATTGCGACCTGTACCTTGCGCACAAGGTTTACATGGACAGCCAGCCAGACGGACGGACGGACGGACGGACGGACGGACGGACATAGCTTAATCGACTCAGAAAACGATTCTAAGCCGATTGGTATACTTTAAGGTGGGTCTAGGACGAATATTTTTGTATGTTACAAACATCAGCACAAATCCAATATACCCTCCCCACTAAAGTGGTGTACGGTATAAAAACAGCAACAATACAACTTAAAGCCATTGTAACTCTTTTACAGAAAATAAAACTAAAAAGAAAACGAAACAAAATCTGAAATAAAAGCAAAATAAAACATAACAAAACTACAACAGACAATAGAATCTATTCAAAAGTAAAGAGCTTTTTGTAATTTCGTTTGCATTTTTATTTTAACAGGATATTGCAAAAATGCATTATTACACACATATACAAACATATATACATACATTATGCATACATATGCATTTAGCAACTATAGAGTCTCTACTATTTACTAAACCTGGTGTAATGTAAGAACAACGTTTTTAAATTTTAACCATAAATCTACTCATGCGTGATTTAAAGACATTTTTTCTGTAGTTTTTTTTTTATTTTTATTATTTTCAATTTTACAAATTCAATTTCTTTTAAGCGCAAGTGTATCGCAAGCTACAAAACACTTGCTGCTGCCTGTAATCATGATTTTAAATATAGACGAAATTGTTGCCCTACACCATGCAAATATGAACTAGAAAAGAACTAAAACAGAACTGAAATAGAACACTGTTCTGACTAGAACAGAATATATAAGAATTAGGACAGAACAAGAACAAAACTAGAACAGAACTAGAACAGAACTAGAACAGAACTTGAACAGAACTAGAACAGAACTAGAACAGAACTAGAACAGAACTAGAACAGAACTAGAACAGAACTAGAACATAACTAGAACAGAACTAGAACAGAACTAGAACAGAACTAGAACAGAACTAGAACAGAACTAGAACAGAACTAGAACAGAACTAGAACAGAACTAGAACAGAACTAGAACAGAACTAGAACAGAACTAGAACAGAACTAGAACAGAACTAGAACAGAACTAGAACAGAACTAGAAAACTAGAACTAGAACAGAACGAGAAATTAACTAGAACTGAACTAGAAATAAACTAGAACTGAACTAGAACAGAACTAGAACAGAACTAGAACAGAACTAGAACAGAACTAGAACAGAACTAGAACAGAACAGAACTAGAACAGAACTAGAACAGAACTAGAACAGAACTAGAACAGAACTAGAACAGAACTAGAATAGAACTAGAACAGAACTAGAACAGAACTAGAACAGAACTAGAACAGAACTAGAACAGAACTAGAACAGAACTAGAACAGAACTAGAACAGAACTAGAACAGAACTAGAACAGAACTAGAACAGAACTAGAACAGAACTAGAACAGAACTAGAACAGAACTAGAAACAGAACTAAAACAGAACTGGAACAGAACTAGAACAGAACTAGAACAGAACTAGAACAGAACTAGAACAGAACTAGAACAGAACTAGAACAGAACTAGAACAGAACTAGAACAGAACTAGAACAGAACTAGAACAGAACTAGAACAGAACTAGAACAGAACTAGAACAGAACTAGAACAGAACAGAACTAGAACAGAACTAGAACAGAACTAGAACAGAACTAGAACAGAACTAGAACAGAACTAGAACAGAACTAGAACAGAACTAGAACAGAACTAGAACAGAACTAGAACAGAACTAGAACAGAACTAGAACAGAACTAGAACAGAACTAGAACCGAACTAGAACAGAACTAGAACAGAACTAGAACAGAACTAGAACAGAACTAGAACAGAACTAGAACTGAACTAGAACTGAACTAGAACTGAACTAGAACTGAACTAGAACTGAACTAGAACAGAACTAGAACAGAACAGAACTAGAACAGAACAGAACTAGAACTACTAGAACTGAACTAGAACTGAACTAGAACTGAACTAGAACTGAACTAGAAATTAACTAGAAATAAACTAGAAATAAACTAGAACTGAACTAGAACAGAACTAGAACAGAAGTAGAACAGAAGTAGAACAGAACTAGAACAGAACTAGAACAGAACTAGAACAGAACTAGAACAGAACTAGAACAGAACTAGAACAGAACTAGAACAGAACTAGAACAGAACTAGAACAGAACTAGAACAGAACTAGAACAGAACTAGAACAGAACTAGAACAGAACTAGAACAGAACTAGAACAGAACTAGAACAGAACTAGAACAGAACTTGAACGGAACTAGAACTGAACTAGAACCGAAATAGAACTGAACTAGAACTGAACTGGAACTGAACTAGAACTGAACTAGAGCTGAACTATAAGAGAACTAGAATTGAAATAGATTTTGAACACAACTAAGGTAAAACAAAACTGGAATAGTATTGAAAACATATTACCCATTTCTACAATATTTTTTAGTTTAACACTATAGAGTCTATAGTATATACTCACCCACAGTCGACTCCACCTATTCAATTTTCAGACATTTAACGATCTTCATGTAAAGAACACTTCAACGCGCAATTATTTCTTTCTCAAAATAGTAGAATATACAATCTTTTGAAATTGATATGGCGAGTCGTCGTCGTGTCTTCTTCTCTATTCAAATAAATAACAATAAAAAAGTTCTTTCAAGCCGACTTTAATTTACAAGATGCTAAGATACTTAAAAGCATTACAGCAGCAAGCAGTAGCATTAACAGCAACAACAACAACAATAAGTACAAATAATACATTTTACATGACTATTGTATTTTATTTGGTTAATCAAGCTTTAAAAATTTTTTCAATTGTTTAAACAGCGTAAAACTATAAATGGATCTGGCATAAACATTAAATTACTTCTACTGAAAGGCTTTTAAGAGAAAAACTTTTAAGTGATAAAAAAAAGCTTTTAATGTTTTATTTGAAAAACAAAGAAGTTTTTTTTAATTTAAATAACATAAATATAATAATAATTTTCAAGGAATTAAAATGGGCATTTAAGTTAAGATGTAGTTACTTAGTAACTACTCCTGTAAACGGGAGCAGTTACCAAAAAGTAATTATGTATTTGGTTGTTACTATAGAACTCTATAGAATTCCTCTATCTCCAGTAGATTTTTATCTGATATTAGTTTTAAAATTTTAACTTTTTTCTTACTTTTAGTTGAATTTTTAACTACTTTCTATTTAGTTATAAGTTATGCTCCTTAACTATACATTTCATAGTAAAAAGAAATATTTAAACAACTGCTTATTTCACTACATAACCCCTTACAACACTCATAAAAACGCACTTAAATTTTCAGTTCACCTTCATAAATTGGTGTAAGTCACAACCCATAGATACAACTCATCCATACCAACATACATACACGCTACAAATCATTTCATTATAGATTTTCTCGCTTTTTATTTATCTGTTTATTTAGAGTTGTGTTTTAAAAACATAAAAACAAATTTTAAGTTGATTTTCATTTTTTTGTTTTTCCTTCTTCTTCTACTTTTGGTTTTCCTTTGACAAAAAAAAATTTTCGAAAATTTTTTTTCGAACCAATAAAAACAGGATAAACTTGAGCATCGGATTGTAGAACTTGAAGCGGCTCTACTAAGATTGCAGGAAAAAGTTAATAATGTGAGTATTTATTAAATAAATATAAATAAATAATAATAAAATACAAATAACAATAATGCCCACAAAACTAATAAAGTTAATAAGTCGTTTCGTATGTATCTGCATATCTGTAAGATATTGTTTGTTTTGCATTTGTGTAAATAACAGTCCTAAGACATATTTCTGTTTCTATTTCTATCAAAATTCCCTTTTAGTGTTTTTTTTATTTTTTCTAATCTTGTTCGATTGAACGAACATTATTGACATCATGTGACATTTTGTCCATGTTGTACTTTAGTGGTCAATGGATGGAATATTTCTTGTGTTTTGTTCAACTGTCATCATAAACAAATAATAATGAGACTGCCAGATAAAAGAAATTTAATGTCCACAAAAGCTAATGGGACCAACTATGAAGTGTTAGATATTACAACAAACGAGAAGAACAGAACTAGAACAGAACTAGAACAGAAACTAGAAAAGAACTAGAACAGAACTAGAACAGAACTAGAACAGAACTAGAAAGAACTAGAACAGAACTAGAACAGAACTAGAACAAAAGTAGAACAGAACTAGAACAGAACTAGAACAGAACTAGAACAGAACTAGAACAGAACTAGAACAGAACTAGAACAGAACTAGAACAGAAACTAGAACAGAAACTAGAACAGAACTAGAACAGAACTAGAACAGAACTAGAACAGAACTAGAACAGAACAGAACTAGAACAGAACTAGAACAGAACTAGAACAGAACTAGAACAGAACTAGAACAGAACTAGAACAGAACTAGAACAGAACTAGAACAGAACTAGAACAGAACTAGAACAGAACTAGAACAGAACTAGAACAGAACTAGAACAGAACTAGAACAGAACTAGAACAGAACTAGAACAGAACTAGAACAGAACTAGAACAGAACTAGAACAGAACTAGAACAGAACTAGAACAGAACTAGAACAGAACTAGAACAGAACTAGAACAGAACTAGAACAGAACTAGAACAGAACTAGAACAGAACTAGAACAGAACTAGAACAGAACTAGAACAGAACTAGAACAGAACTAGAACAGAACTAGAACTAGAACAGAACTAGAACAGAACTAGAACAGAACTAGAACCGAACTAGAACAGAACTAGAACAGAACTAGAACAGAACTAGAACAGAACTAGAACAGAACTAGAACAGAACTAGAACAGAACTAGAACAGAACTAGAACAGAACTAGAACAGAACTAGAACAGAACTAGAACAGAACTAGAACAGAACTAGAACAGAAACTAGAACAGAACCTAGAACAGAACTAGAACATGAACTAGAACAGAACTAGAACAGAACTAGAACAGAACTAGAACAGAACTAGAAACTGAACTAGAACAGAACTAGAACAGAACTAGAACAGAACTAGAACAGAACTAGAACCGAACTAGCACAGAACTAGAACAGAACTAGAACAGAACTAGAACAGAACTAGAACAGAACTAGACAGGAACTAGAACAGAAACTAGAACAGAACTGAACTAGAACAGAACTGAACTAGAACAGAACTGAACTAGGAACAAGAACTAGAACAGAACTGAACTAGAACAGAACTAGAACAGAACTAGAACAGAACTAGAACAGAAACTAGAACAGAACTAGAACAGAACTAGAACGAACTAGAACAGAACTAGAACAGAACTAGAACAGAACTAGAACAGAACTAGAACAGAACTAGAACAGAACTAGAACAGAACTAGAACAGAACTAGAACAGAACTAGAACAGAAGAACTAGAACAGAACTAGAACAGAACTAGAACAGAACTAGAACAGAACTAGAACAGAACTAGAACAGAACTAGAACAGAACTAGAACAGAACTAGAACAGAACTAGAACAGAACTAGAACAGAACTAGAACAGAACTAGAACAGAACTAGAACAGAACTAGAACAGAACTAGAACAGAACTAGAACAGAACTAGAACAGAACTAGAACAGAACTAGAACAGAACTAGAACAGAACTAGAACAGAACTAGAACAGAACTAGAACAGAACTAGAACAGAACTAGAACAGAACTAGAAACAGAACTAGAACAGAACTAGAACAGAACTAGAACAGAACTAGAACAGAACTAGAACAGAACTAGAACAGAACTAGAACAGAACTAGAACAGAACTAGAACAGAACTAGAACAGAACTAGAACAGAACTAGAACAGAACTAGAACAGAACTAGAACAGAACTAGAAACTAGAACAGAACTAGAACAGAACTAGAACAGAACTAGAACAGAACTAGAACAGAACTAGAACAGAACTAGAACAGAACTAGAACAGAACTAGAACAGAACTAGAACAGAACTAGAACAGAACTAGAACAGAACTAGAACTAGAACAGAACTAGAACAGAACTAGAACAGAACTGAACTAGAACAGAACTGAACTAGAACTGAACTAGAACAGAACTGAACTAGAACAGAACTAGAACAGAACTAGAACAGAACTAGAACAGAACTAGAACAGAACTAGAAACAGAACTAGAACTAGAACAGAACTAGAACAGAACTAGAACTAGAACAGAACTAGAACAGAACTAGAACAGAACTAGAACAGAACTAGAACAGAACTAGAACAGAACTAGAACAGAACTAGAACTGAACTAGAACTGAACTAGAACTGAACTAGAACTGAACTAGAACGCAACCAGAACAGAATTAGATCTGAACTGGAACACAACGAGATCTGCACTACAACTGAACTAGATCTAAAACATTTTCCAATAGAGTACGATTTCATTTTGACTGGAAAAAATTTATGTTTTAAGTGTTCAGTTGGTCACATTATTTCACCAACCGAATAGGGATCTTAAATTATTGTTCATTTCCCTAAGACATGTGCTGGAAATTGCTAAAAATGTTTAGACATTTAGATGTTTAATGTATGGTTTTATGTACTTATATTTGGTTGTCCACATACAGTGACTCAAAAACTTGTGCGTACAAAATGATAATAAAAATAATAATAAAGTTTAACTTGTAAATATGAATAGAAATAAAATAATTCGCCTCATAATAATATGTTGGTAAAATCTTAACCACTATACGCATAATTTTGTTAGAAACTGTATGTTTATGCGAATAAATAAGTGTCTCTATGGTGTCTTCTTATAAATGGCATAAACATTTTCACTTAACACCCAACAGTAAACAACAAAATACTAAGAGACCAAAATTCAGAAAAAAACATTATTCTCATATAAGTATAATGTTGTAGTCGTAATCTGAAAAATGTTGCTGAGTCAACTTAAGTTTCCGCCAGGCATTTACCATTTCCCCACATACACACACATATATACTTTAAGTAAACAGTTGTATGCATGTTGGCGATATTTTTAAATAAAAAAAATATATATTATCAACGTCCCTCCAATAATGTCCGTTCTGTAATACAACACTTTCGTTTGACCGTCTTAAATGTTTTTAAGGTTTTTGTCCGTCTTTCTGTTCATATGATGACTGCTTAAATACTTTTGCTTAGAAGCAAATCCCAACAGATTTGTTATAAGTTAATGTATCACTTTTATCTTTCAAATGTCTACGTTTTTTCAAAAGGTGACTCGAATTTATATACATATTTTACTAATTTACCAGGAGTACTAATTTATTACATTTAGAGTTGATCCTAGGACATTGACATATATATTCCAAAAAGTAGTAAGTCACTTAGCATGATAAATAAAATCATAATTTCGTTACAGTTACTCTAAACTGCCGGGTATATAAAAGTAAAAATATGTTACTCTGTATATGTTTGCATAATTCTTTTAATACCCCCAACTAAACATTCACTTATGTTGGAGCTTAATGTTTGAATCCCAATTACTTGTAGTTAAAATAGTAGAAAAACAACAAAAATATTTACTTTTGTTTTTGCAACAACATTAAGTATTGTTCGTGTACAAACAGGAATTTGTGGGTTGGGGGTGCTAGGTTTATCTTCCCTTTAGAAATCATTTCATTAGGAAGCGTTTTTTTTTTTTCTTTCTATGTTTTGGTTGTCTACGGTTGTAATGTTTTCGTAAGTATTAAAACAGGACATTAATCCTGTTGATGGTTTTACTCCCACTCTTTGCCCGGTTGCAGCTAAAATAACATTTCTTTGGGTATTTTAATGTTTATACGACGCATCTCTTGTAAGTTATGTTTTTCATTCTAGAGGTTTTTTTTAAAGCAAAAAAGGGGTTGATTTGGGAACTATTTACTGCACAGAGGTGGGATTATGTTATTATTAATATTTATATTTACAACTGAACTAGAACAGAACTAGAACAGAACCAGAAGAGAACTTGAACAGAACTAGAACAGAACTAGAACTGAACTAGAACTGAACTAGAACTGAACTAGAACAGAACTAGAACAGAACTAGAACAGAACTAGAACAGAACTAGAACTGAACTGAACTAGAACTGAACTAGAACTGAACTAGAACTGAACTAGAACTGAACTAGAACTGAACTAGAACTGAACTAGAACTGAACTAGAACTGAACTAGAACTGAACTAGAACTGAACTAGAACTGAACTAGAACTGAACTAGAACTGAACTAGAACTGAACTAGAACTGAACTAGAACTGAACTAGAACTGAACTAGAACTGAACTAGAACTGAACTAGAACTGAACTAGAACTGAACTAGAACTGAACTAGAACTGAACTAGAACTGAACTAGAACTGAACTAGAACTGAACTAGAACTGAACTAGAACTGAACTGAACTAGAACTGAACTAGAACTGAACTAGAACTGAACTAGAACTGAACTAGAACTGAACTAGAACTGAACTAGAACTGAACTAGAACTGAACTAGAACTGAACTAGAACTGAACTAGAACTGAACTAGAACTGAACTAGCACAGAATGAATGAACTAGAACTGAACTAGAACTGAAACTAGAACTGAACTAGAACTGAACTAGAAATGAACTAGAACTGAACTAGAACTGAACTAGAAACTGAACCTAGAACTGAACTAGAACTGAACTAGAACTGAACTAGAACTGAACTAGAACTGAACTAGAACTGAACTAGAACTGAACTAGAAACCTGAACTAGAACTGAATAGAACTGAACTAGAACTGAACTAGAACTGAACTAGAACTGAACTAGAACTGAACTAGAACTGAACTAGACTGAACTAGAAGAACTAGAACTGAACTAGAATGACTAGAACGAACTAGAACTGAACTAGAACTGAACTAGAACTGAACTAGAACTGAACTAGAACTGAAACTAGAACTGAACTAGAACTGAACTAGAACTGAACTAGAACTGAACTAGAACTGAACTGAACTGAACTAGAACTGAACTAGAACTGAACTAGAACTGAACTAGAACTAAACTAGAACTGAACTAGAACTGAACTAGAAACTGAACTAGAATGAACTAGAACTGAACTAGAACTGAACTAGAACTGAACTAGAACTGAACTAGAACTACTGAACTAGAACTGACTAAGAACGAACTAGAACTGACTGAACTAGAACTGAACTAGAACTGAACTAGAACTGAACTAGAACTGAACTAGAACTGAACTAGGAATGAACTAGAACTGAACTAGAACTGAACTAGAACTGAACTAGAACTGAACTAAACTGAACTAGAACTGAACTAGAACTTGAACTAGAACTGAACTAGAACTGAACTAGAACTGACTAGAACTGAACTAGAACTGAACTAAAACTGAACTAAAACTGAACTAGAACTGAACTAGAACTGAAACTAGAACTGAACTAGAACTAGAACCAAACAAGAACTGAACTAAAACTGAACTAGAACTGAACTACAGCTGATTCTTTTATTTCTAAAATGTTTCCAACTCCCATCTCTGCATTGGGTATTTATGACATTTTTAGTTCTTTTCTTCTTTAACCTTCTTTTCGGTTACTCTAATGTACAATGTTTATGCTTTAATGACCGATTTGTGGTTTATTCCATTAATACTTTTCATTTTCAAACACGAAATAATACTTTATACTCCAAAAGTACTGCACCCCTCGCATTCATTGCTATAAGCACTGACAAGAATGCGATGAAAAGTATAGAAAAACCTTTAAGTAAAAGGAGAAGGTGGAGGGCGAAGAATTTGTTCAGTTGTCATAGATCTTTTCTCCAATCGTTTTAATGAGTCGTTTGTACATATGTTTTTATGTTAGAAGTTGTATTCTTCTTTTCTTTGCAAAGTTTGCACAGATACATAATTAAATTGTATTAAATGTAGAGTAATATGTTTGTAATCACTTACATGTAAACACATGTGATTTTTTTTTGGGCACAATGTAAGTGTATAAAGATAATTGATGAATTAAGAAGATAAGGTCCAAATTAATTTCACAGTTTTAATGTACTAAAAGCAAAAGTAACATACATACATATTTTCATTATAAGAAATATTTAAGTAAAATAAGTTCTTTAATGACTTAAGCAGAACTTTTACGATTTTCAACTACAAACAGAAGTTATCATTTTAAGATTTTAAAGCTAATTTAGGTAAACAAGTGTGGTTATAACATGTTTTCAAATTTCCCCCCTAATTTTGACAGCAATTTTATCTAGTTAACCTCATCATTTAATTTCCGTTACAATTATTTATTTGACAGAAATTGTTCCCCAAAGAGAAAGAACTCAAAAAAGTGTCAATAGAAAAAGACACCCTTTATATATTTTTTATTGATTTTTCTATTTTTATTTTAGTTTAACACTGATTTTCCATTTAACACTTTCTCTGTTCTATGTTTAATCTAAAATCTATTGAAACTTTTTTACAACTATTTCAAATTTTGCAGATAAGTAAAAAATAACCTTATTTATAAGTAGAAATTTTTGGCTCTAAATAGCAATATATAAAGCAAATAATCTTTTTTACTTTCTATTGAATTTATGGCATTCAAAAAAAATACTCTACTTATTGTTCATGAATGAACAAAAAGGAATAAAAACTCACACTCTATTATTTATAATAAAACTTTAGCCAAACAAAAAGGAAAATAGTGCAAAAGCAACGTAAAATCGAAATTTAAGCCAAAAAAATTTTGCTTTTTATCCAAAACAAAATTTTAAGCCAAATGCGTAAAATTTATTAAGCATTTTTTGCCTTTTTATGCTGCTTCCCATGGTCGTTTATTTATTTCATAGCTTCCTTTCATTTGAACTAAATAAGTATCTAAAGGAATTTGGTTGGCATACAAGAAATATTCCTACATACGAGTTAGTGTACGATATACATATTTAGTCCAAAGATATGGAAAAAAACAAACACTTTTTCCTGGGGTTTGTTGCAGACAATTTAAAAGTAAATTTATTGGTTTAACGGATTTTTCCTTTTTTGCTTTTCAGTCGTTTTTGAGATACGCAAAATGGGGAAGCCAAGTATACAGCAGAATAGTTAGTTAAAAGAAAATCTAGTGGTAATAGTGATATACGGATATACCATTTCCAGGTAAAATATAATTTTCTTGTTCAATACTAATTCAGTTCTTAGTTTCAGTCCTAGTTCAGTTCTAGTTC
The DNA here is from genome assembly GCF_015586225.1 of Lucilia sericata. Lineage (NCBI taxonomy): Eukaryota > Metazoa > Arthropoda > Insecta > Diptera > Calliphoridae > Lucilia > Lucilia sericata. Next base: position 31,256 of record NW_023995367.1, on the reverse strand, counting down.
AGTTCAGTCAGTTCTAGTTCAGTTCTAGTTCAGTTCTAGTTCAGTTTCTAGTTCAGTCTAGTTCAGTTCTAGTCAGTTCCTAGTCATTCTAGTCAGTCTAGTTCTGTTCTAGTTCAGTTCTAGTTCAGTTCTAGTCCGTTCTAGTTCAGTTCTAGTTCCGTTCTAGTTCAGTTCTAGGTCAGTTCTAGTTCAGTTCTAGTTAGTTTAGTCAGTTCTAGTTCAGTTCTAGTTCAGTTCTAGTTCAGTCTAGTTCGTCTAGTTCAGTTCTAGTCAGTTCTAGTTCAGTTCTTAGTTCAGTTCTAGTTCAGTTCTAGTTCAGTTCTAGTTCAGTTCTAGTTCAGTTCTAGTTCAGTTCTAGTTCAGTTCTAGTTAGTTCTAGTTCAGTTCTAGTTCAGTTCTAGTTCAGTTCTAGTTCAGTTCTAGTTCAGTTCTAGTTCAGTTCTAGTTCAGTTCTAGTTCAGTTCTAGTTCAGTTCTAGTTCAGTTCTAGTTCAGTTCTAGTTCAGTTCTAGTTCAGTTCTAGTTCAGTCTTGTTCAGTTCTAGTTCAGTTCTAGTTCAGTTCTAGTTCAGTTCTAGTTCAGTTTTCAGTTCTAGTTCAGATCTAGTTCAGTTCTAGTTCAGTTCTAGTTCAGTTCTAGTTCAGTTCTAGTTCAGTTCTAGTTCAGTTCAAGTTCAATTCTAGTTCAATTCTAGTTCACTTCTAGTTCAGTTCTAGTTCAGTTCTAGTTCAGTTCTAGTTCAGTTCTAGTTCAGTTCTAGTTCAGTTCTAGTTCAGTTCTAGTTCAGTTCTAGTTCAGTTCTAGTTCAGTTCTAGTTCAGTTCTTGTTCAGTTCTAGTTCAGTTCTAGTTCAGTTCTAGTTCAGTTCTAGTTCAGTTCTAGTTCAGTTCTAGTTCAGATTCTAGTTCAGTTCTAGTTCAGTTCTAGTTCAGTTCTAGTTCAGTTCTAGTTCAGTTCTAGTTCAGTTCAAGTTCAATTCTAGTTCAATTCTAGTTCAGTACCGCAATTCAGTAACTTTTTAACTACAAAATTTTGTCGTTAAATAGTATAAATTCGTAAGTTAACAATAATTGTCGTTATGTGGTATTCTGAATTTTATTTCACCGATTTTTTTTCGTTAAATAAAATCATTAGTTAACGAAAAGTATCGGCAATGTAACGACCAAATAAAAAGTTCACGTTAATAATTTTATATTTTAAAAATATTTCAATACAAAACTTTTGACATTCTCATATTTTTCCGACGTTTGTCGTTAAAATATTCTAAGTTCGTTAAAAAGTTACAGAATTGAAAATTCGTTAATGCAACCGATATTTGTCGTTACTTTACGATATCGGAAGTTAAAATTAAAAAATTACAGAATTGCGGTACAGTTCTACTTCAGTTCTAGTTCAAGTTCAGTTCTAGTTCAGTTCCCATTTAGTTCTAGTTCAGTTCTAGTTCTGTTCTAGTTCTGTTCTAGTTCTGTTCTAGTTCTGTTCTAGTTCTGTTCTAGTTCTGTTCTAGTTCTGTTCCAGTTCTGTTCTAGTTCTGTTCTAGTTCTGTTCTAGTTCTGTTCTAGTTCAGTTCTAGTTCTGTTCTAGTTCTGTTCTAGTTCTGTTCTAGTTCTGTTCTAGTTCTGTTCTAGTTCTGTTCTAGTTCTGTTCTAGTTCTGTTCTAGTTCTGTTCTAGTTCTGTTCTAGTTCTGTTCTAGTTCTATTCTAGTTCTGTTCTAGTTCTGTTCTAGTTCTGTTCTAGTTCTCTTCTAGTTCTCTTCTAGTTCTGTTCTAGTTCTGTTCTAGTTATGTTCTAGTTATGTTCTAGTTCTGTTCTAGTTCTGTTCTAGTTCTGTTCTAGTTCTGTTCTAGTTCTGTTCTAGTTCTGTTCTAGTTCTGTTCTAGTTCTGTTCTAGTTCTGTTCTAGTTCTGTTCTAGTTCTGTTCTAGTTCTGTTCTAGTTCTGTTCTAGTTTCTAGTTCAGTTCTAGTTCAGTTCTAGTTCAGTTTTAGTTCAGTTCTAATTCAGTTCTAGTTCAATTCTAGTTCAGTTCTAGTTCAGTTCTAGTTCAGTTCTAGTTCAGTTCTAGTTCTGTTCTAGTTCTGTTCTAGTTCTGTTCTAGTTCTGTTCTAGTTATGTTCTAGTTCTGTTCTAGTTCTGTTCTAGTTCTGTTCTAGTTCTGTTCTAGTTCTGTTCTAGTTCAGTTCTAGTTCTGTTCTAGTTCTGTTCTAGTTCTCTTCTAGTTCTGTTCTAGTTCTGTTCTAGTTCTGTTCTAGTTCTGTTCTAGTTCTGTTCTAGTTCTGTTCTAGTTCTGTTCTAGTTCTGTTCTAGTTCTAGTTCTCTTCTAGTTCTGTTCTAGTTCTGTTCTAGTTATGTTCTAGTTATGTTCTAGTTCTGTTCTAGTTATGTTCTGTTCTAGTTCTGTTCTAGTTCTGTTCTAGTTATGTTCTAGTTCTGTTCTAGTTCTGTTGTAGTTCTGTTCTAGTTCTGTTCTAGTTCTGTTCTAGTTCTGTTCTAGTTCTGTTCTAGTTCTGTTCTAGTTCTGTTCTAGTTCTGTTCAAGTTCTGTTCTAGTTCAGTTCTAGTTCTGTTCTAGTTCTGTTCTAGTTCTGTTCTAGTTCTGTTCTAGTTCTATTCTAGTTCTGTTCTAGTTCTGTTCTAGTTCTCTTCTAGTTCTCTTCTAGTTCTGTTCTAGTTCTGTTCGAGTTCTGTTCTAGTTCTATTCTAGTTCTGTTCAGTTCTAGATCAGTTCTAGTTCTGTTTTGCTTTTGCTCTAATTCATTATCTATTCAAGTTGAAATGGTGTACTCCTTTGTATATTAAATCTTTCCATGTACAATGTGTGTGTGTGTGTCAAGTAATTGTCGGATAATGTTAAATTCCTATACATTCTATGATAAAAATATACACAACCTAAATAGATACTGGGATCTATTTACTGCCAGTAGTAGTAGTTAGTAGATATTGTACTGTTCAATGGCTTGAAATTGAATTCATTTCGGTATAAACATTTTTTTCTAATGTTTTTTTGGGATAGTGGGAGTAGACACAAGCATACCATTAACTCTGTTCATCAAAAGCGTTTGTTTTATTTTTTTAACACTGCGTTAATACGAACGACAAGACTGTATATTACAGATACAAAATCCAGAACGTGCTACTCTATGGCGGTGGTTTTCAATATTCTTCTTATTTACTTAGTTCCTGGGTTATTATCAGTATTTTTCCAGTATTTATTCGTTCTTATACATTAATTTTTTTTTGTTGTTGCTTTGTCTTAAAAGTCTGTAAGTAATGATTATCTCCTTTAAGTTCTTTACTCCCAAACATTAAGTCCTTTTTATGGGATTTTTATTTTCTTTTCATCGTTTGTTGTTTCCTTCTTATTGAAATAAATAAAATAGAATTCCTTTTTATTAATATTTCGTCTTGTGTATAGATTTGAAACAATATTTCCGCTTCATTGCTAAATGTGCCATAAATGACACGTTCCAGTGATTTCCGGTCACTTATAAAATGAATTTCTTTTTTCTTTTCAATTAAATATAAATATTTTTAATAAATGCTCCTTGCTTACAGCATCACACTTAGTAACTCAACCAAAAAAATAGTGCAGTTATCATTAAGACTCAATATGAGAGTGATAACAATCTTACTAATGTTTAATACCCCAATATAATTTAATAACGAAAACGGAGTAGGAGGTGAAAGTTATATTGAGGGTTGTTGTAAGACCAATGTATTTCGGCAATTTTTTGCAGTACATTGTTGCATGGCGTTGATAATAATTTTATTAATTGTTTTTCTTTTGCTCTAATCAAGAAGATCTGTTTTGGATGTGTATGAACAAGATGACATGATTAAGCAATTTATTTGGAAAATAATTGCTTTTGGTATATGTTTTCGGAATTACTGTAGTATTTTTTTAAAGATTTTCCCATATTCCTCTCTATTTCAGCTTTAGTTCAATTCTAGTTTGGTTCTAGTTCAGTTGTAGTTCAGTTCTAGTTCAGTTCTAGTTTAGTTCTATTTCAGTTCTAGTTCAGTTCTAGTTCAGTTCTAGTTCAGTTCTAGTTCAGTTCTAGTTCAGTTCTAGTTCAGTTCTAGTTCAGTTCTAGTTCAGTTCTAGTTCAGTTCTAGTTCAGTTCTAGTTCAGTTCTAGTTCAGTTCTAGTTCAGTTCTAGTTCAGTTCTAGTTCAGTTCTAGTTCAGTTTCTAGTTTAGTTCTTATTAGTTCAGTTCTAGTTCAGTTCTAGTTCAGTTCTAGTTCAGTTCTAGTTCACTTCTAGTTCAGTTCTAGTTCACTTCTAGTTCAGTTCTAATTCAATTCTAGTTCTAGTTCAGTTCTAGTTCAGTTCTAGTTCAGTTCTAGTTCAGTTCTAGTTCAGTTCTAGTTCAGTTCCAGTTCAGTTCTAGTTCAGTTCTAGTTCAGTTCTAGTTCAGTTCTAGTTCAGTTCTAGTTCAGTTCTAGTTCAGTTCTAGTTCAGTTCTAGTTCAGTTCTAGTTCAGTTCTAGTTCAGTTCTAGTTCAGTTCTAGTGCAGTTCTAGTTCAGTTCTAGTTCAGTTCTAGTTCAGTTCTAGTTCAGTTCTAGTTCAGTTCTAGTTCAGTTCTAGTTCAGTTCTAGTTCAGTTCTAGTTCAGTTCTAGTTCAGTTCTAGTTCAGTTCTAGTTCATTTCTGGTTCAATTGTAGTTTAATTTCTTCTCCATTTATCAGACTCTATAAAGAATTTAAGAAAAATCTATTTACTTAAATTTTCTTCTCAATTTTTTTTAATATTTTCCATTAAGTTCGTCGTTTCTGTTTTAATTTAAAACATTTAACAAACAACTAAATGTTTCACACTCCCTGGAGTCTTATTCAAATTAGCAGTTTTGCTATTTTTCATTTACCAAGACTTTCATTAACGTCAGAAAAATAAAACAAATATAAAAGCTAAAAGTTTTCCTTAAATTAAACAAAAAAAAAAAAAAAAGAAATAGAAAAAATCTTATAGAATTTTATTACATTTTTGCTCTTATCAATTGGACATTTAAGATGTTCATTGTCTGTATCAGCAGCATTGTCAGCAGTAGCATCATCACCATCAACATTTTCATTTTATATACAATTTTGCAGGATGACATTTAGTCTTCTTTATTCTAACAGGAATCTCAAGTAATACTTGACAACATTTCTTTCTTTATTACACCTCTATTTCTCTAAGAGCCTAGCAACTGCCCACACTACGGTCAGCTGTATAAAAACAACGAAAAAAAAAGGAGGCTGGAGTTTTGAGTCTAGTATAAATGAATACGAACTCTTGTCATTGTACAAGTACCGAGCTAATAATGCCAACGACATCATATTTTTTCCCAAACACCAAACTTATGAATGAAAGCAAAAAAAAAAATCACAAAGTATTGTATGCAGCCAAGAACTGAAGCATTTTGGTAACCAACTTGTTTCCAGAAAAGAAGCAAGTTAAGAACTTTGTTACAAAGTTGTGTTGGTTGGTAACTCGCCAACCAACCACTCTTTGCAAAAATGAATGAAGCAAGAAGTCTCCTCTTAATAAGCAATTATTTGCAGGCATTCTATGCTTTGAAAGAAAAAAACTTTGCTATTTTTTACCATAAAATAAGCAAAAGGGAAAATGTATGCGTTCTGCCAATGAAATGGTATGAATGAACAAAAGAATTTCGAGCCACTTAAAGAAAAAGAGAAAGATACTTCAGAAATTTTAACACACAAAAGTTCAAAGGGATTGTTGAGTAGTAAATAAATATGGGAGAGTTATAAAAGTGGGACAATGGCGACGACTTTTATGGATACTATCTAGTTCAGTTCTAGTTAAGTTCTAGTTCAGTTCTAGTTCAGTTCTAGTTTAGTTCTAGTTCAGTTCTATCTCAGTTCTATTTCAGTTCTAGTTCAGTTCTAGTTCAGTTCTAGTTCAGTTCAGTTTAGTTCTAGTTCAGTTCTATTCATAGCTATTCAGTTCTATTTCAGTTCTAGTTCTAGTTCTTTCAGTTCAGTTCTAGTTCAGTTTAGTTCTAGTTCAGTTCTAGTTCAGTTCTAGTTCAGTTCTAGTTCAGTTCTAGTTCAGTTCTAGTTCAGTTCTAGTTCAGTTCTAGTTCAGTTCTAGTTCAGTTCTAGTTCAGTTCTAGTTCAGTCTAGTTCAGTTCTAGTTCAGTTCTAGTTCAGTTCTAGTTCAGTTCTAGTTCAGTTCTAGTTCAGTTCTAGTTCAGTTCTAGTTCAGTTCTAGTTCAGTTCTAGTTCAGTTCTAGTTCAGTTCTAGTTCAGTTCTAGTTCAGTTCTAGTTCAGTTCTAGTTCAGTTCTAGTTCAGTTCTAGTTCAGTTCTAGTTCAGTTCTAGTTCAGTTCTAGTTCAGTTCTAGTTCAGTTCTAGTTCTTCTAGTTCAGTTCTAGTTCAGTTCTAGTTCAGTTCTAGTTCAGTTCTAGTTCAGTTCTAGTTCAGTTCTAGTTCAGTTCTAGTTCAGTTCTAGTTCAGTTCTAGTTCAGTTCTAGTTCAGTTCTAGTTCAGTTCTAGTTCAGTTCTAGTTCAGTTCTAGTTCAGTTCTAGTTCAGTTCTAGTTCAGTTCTAGTTCAGTTCTAGTTCAGTTCTAGTTCAGTTCTAGTTCAGTTCTAGTTCAGTTCTAGTTCAGTTCTATTTCAGTTCTAGTTCAGTTCTAGTTCAGTTTAGTTCAGTTCTAGTTCAGTTCTAGTTCAGTTCTAGTTCAGTTCTAGTTCAGTTCTAGTTCAGTTCTAGTTCAGTTCTAGTTTAGTTCTAGTTTAGTTCTAGTTTAGTTCTAGTTTAGTTCTAGTTTAGTTCTAGTTCAGTTCTAGTTTAGTTCAGTTCTAGTTTAGTTCAGTTCTAGTTCTTCTAGTTCAGTTCTAGTTCAGTTCTAGTTCAGTTCTAGTTCAGTTCTAGTTCAGTTCTAGTTCAGTTCTAGTTCAGTTCTAGTTCAGTTCTAGTTCAGTTCTAGTTCAGTTCTAGTTCAGTTCTAGTTCAGTTCTAGTTCAGTTCTAGTTCAGTTCTAGTTCAGTTCAGTTCAGTTCAGTTCTAGTTCAGTTCTAGTTCAGTTCTAGTTCAGTTCTAGTTCAGTTCTAGTTCAGTTCTAGTTCAGTTCTAGTTCAGTTCTAGTTCAGTTCTAGTCAGTTCTAGTTCAGTTCTAGTTCAGTTCTAGTTCAGTTCTAGTTCAGTTCTAGTTCTAGTTCAGTTCTAGTTCAGTTCTAGTTCAGTTCTAGTTCAGTTCTAGTTCAGTTCTAGTTCAGTTCTAGTTCAGTTCTAGTTCAGTTCTAGTTCAGTTCTAGTTCAGTTCTGGTTCAGTTCTAGTTCAGTTCTAGTTCAGTTCTAGTTCAGTTCTAGTTCAGTTCTAGTTCAGTTCTAGTTTCTTTCAGTTCTAGTTCAGTTCTAGTTCAGTTCTAGTTCAGTTCTAGTTCAGTTCTAGTTCAGTTCTAGTTCAGTTCTAGTTCAGTTCTAGTTCAGTTCTAGTTCAGTTCTAGTTCAGTTCTAGTTCAGTTCTAGTTCAGTTCTAGTTCAGTTCTAGTTCAGTTCTAGTTCAGTTCTAGTTCAGTTCTAGTTCAGTTCTAGTTCAGTTCTAGTTCAGTTCTAGTTCAGTTTCTAGTTCAGTTCTAGTTCAGTTCTAGTTCAGTTCTAGTTCGTTCTAGTTCAGTTCTAGTTCAGTTCTAGTTCAGTTCTAGTTCAGTTCTAGTTCAGTTCTAGTTCAGTTCTAGTTCAGTTCTAGTTCAGTTCTAGTTCAGTTCTAGTTCATTCTAGTTCTTCTAGTTCAGTTCTAGTTCAGTTCTAGTTCAGTTCTAGTTCAGTTCTAGTTCAGTTCTAGTTCAGTTCTAGTTCAGTTCGAGTTCAGTTCTAGTTCAGTTCTAGTTCAGTTCTAGTTCAGTTCTAGTTCAGTTCTAGTTCAGTTCTAGTTCAGTTCTAGTTCAGTTCTAGTTCAGTTCTAGTTCAGTTCTAGTTCAGTTCTAGTTCAGTTCTAGTTCAGTTCTAGTTCAGTTGTAGTTCAGTTCTAGATCAGTTCTAGTTCTGTTTTAGTTCTGTTCTAGTTCAGTTCTACTTAGTTCTAGTTCAGTTCTAGTTCAGTTCTAGTTCAGTTCTAGTTCAGTTCTAGTTCAGTTCTAGTTCAGTTCTAGTTCAGTTCTAGTTCAGTTCTAGTTCAGTTCTAGTTCAGTTCTAGTTCAGTTCTAGTTCAGTTCTAGTTCAGTTCTAGTTCAGTTCTAGTTCAGTTCTAGTTCAGTTCTAGTTCAGTTCTAGTTCAGTTCTAGTTCAGTTCTAGTTCAGTTCTAGTTCAGTTCTAGTTCAGTTCTAGTTCAGTTCTAGTTCAGTTCTAGTTCAGTTCTAGTTCAGTTCTAGTTCAGTTCTAGTTCAGTTCTAGTTCAGTTCTAGTTCAGTTCTAGTTCAGTTCTAGTTCAGTTCTAGTTCAGTTCTAGTTCAGTTCTAGTTCAGTTCTAGTTCAGTTCTAGTTCAGTTCTAGTTCAGTTCTAGTTCAGTTCTAGTTCAGTTCTAGTTCAGTTCTAGTTCAGTTCTAGTTCAGTTCTAGTTCAGTTCTAGTTCAGTTCTAGTTCAGTTCTAGTTCAGTTCTAGTTCAGTTCTAGTTCAGTTCTAGTTCAGTTCTAGTTCAGTTCTAGTTCAGTTCTAGTTCAGTTCTAGTTCAGTTCTAGTTCAGTTCTAGTTCAGTTCTAGTTCAGTTCTAGTTCAGTTCTAGTTCAGTTCTAGTTCAGTTCTAGTTCAGTTCTAGTTCAGTTCTAGTTCAGTTCTAGTTCAGTTCTAGTTCAGTTCTAGTTCAGTTCTAGTTCAGTTCTAGTTCAGTTCTAGTTCAGTTCTAGTTCAGTTCTAGTCAGTTCTAGTTCAGTTCTAGTTCAGTTCTAGTTCAGTTCTAGTTCAGTTCTAGTTCAGTTCTAGTTCAGTTCTAGTTCAGTTCTAGTTCAGTTCTAGTTCAGTTCTAGTTCAGTTCTAGTTCAGTTCTAGTTCAGTTCTAGTTCAGTTCTAGTTCAGTTCTAGTTCAGTCTAGTTCGTTCTAGTTCAGTTCTAGTTCAGTTCTAGTTCAGTTCTAGTTCAGTTCTAGTTCAGTTCTAGTTAGTTCTATTCAGTTCTAGTTCAGTTCTAGTTCAGTTGCTAGTTCTGTTTAGTTTCTGTTCTAGTTCAGTTCTACTTCAGTTCTAGTTCAGTTCTAGTTCAGTTCTAGTTCAGTTCTAGTTCAGTTCTAGTTCAGTTCTAGTTCAGTTCTAGTTCAGTTCTAGTTCAGTTCTAGTTCAGTCTAGTTCCGTTCTATTTCAGTTCTAGTTCAGTTCTAGTTCAAGTTCTAGTTCAGTTTCTAGTTCAGTTCTAGTTCAGTTCTAGTTCAGTTCTAGTTCAGTTCTAGATCATAGTTCGTAGTTCGTTCTAGTTCAGTTCTAGTTCAGTTCTAGTTCGTTCTAGTTCAGTTCTAGTTCAGTTCTAGTTCAGTTCTAGTTCAGTAGTTCTAGTTCAGTTCTAGTTCAGTTCTAGTTCAGTTCTAGTTCAGTTCTAGTTCAGTTCTAGTTCAGTTCTAGTTCAGTTCTAGTTCAGTTCTAGTTCAGTTCTAGTTCAGTTCTAGTTCAGTTCTAGTTCAGTTCTAGTTCAGTTCTAGTTCAGTTCTAGTTCAGTTCTAGTTCAGTTCTAGTTCAGTTCTAGTTCAGTTCTAGTTCAGTTCTAGTTCAGTTCTAGTTCAGTTCTAGTTCAGTTCTAGTTCAGTTCTAGTTCAGTTCTAGTTCAGTTCTAGTTCAGTTCTAGTTCAGTTCTAGTTCAGTGCTAGTTCAGTGCTAGTTCAGTGCTAGTTCAGTTCTATTTCAGTACCATTTTATAATTGATACGATTTTTCTTAAAAGAAACATACCACTGTATATATCGCAACATACCTTCCTATGAAACAATTCTTTTTCCTTTATTAAAAAAAAGCGATCTTTTTAATTCCTTCCTTAAAAACTGCAAATTAGCTTTTTTATTAAAAACAACATAAAATATATTTAGAGCGAAAACAAAATCTTTTGTTAAATTATGGATTATTAGACGTATAAAGGAAGCGCGTGCCAAAGCAAATATTTTCGTCATTAAAAAATGCAATAAGTAAAGGCAAGGTTTCACACTAAACTGTTAAACTGAAGTCGGTATTAAGCTAATTGAATATAAGTTAAAAAAAAACTGTTAAAAATTAGAAACCAAACCAACAGGATGAATCACCATATTGACCCAAACCATCAGACTTATGATTTGTGTGCAAAAAAAAACTATATTTGTAAACGTAGTAAAAACTACCCCCGAAATACTTACTCTACCCGCCTTTATTAAAAATTTTACACTGCAATTTATTTGCAAATTTTAGATATATATTTTTTTCTGCTTTCATAATGAAAAATCGCCATAGTAAATTTAACTCACACTTTCGTTTTAATTTGACATGAAAAGAGAATATGATGAGGTTTTTAGTTCGCAAATGAAGTGAGAAGCGTTTTACTTGTTTTGAAAAAGCCTATGTTGTTTACTTTGTATTGTTAGTTTAGTCCCCTTCTTCGATTTTTTTTTTTCGGTATAAATTAATGTTTTGAATTTTTACTACACCCACCCTAATAATGCAACAAGCTTTAATGTATTACAAGTTAATGCAATCCAACCCCTTAATGTTTACGACTTGCCAAGGACCATCATCATCATAATGTCGAGTAGTAGCAATAGAATAGATCGTTTAATGTTTATAAGCAAAAAAAAAAGTTTGATTATACAGCTGCTTTTTTCGAAAAACTTGAAATTTTTAATTTAAAAATTTTTTTGTTTGCTTGTTGAAAAAAATCAATATTTACTAAACGGCCAAGGACTGGTCCTTTGTAAGATTGCAATTGAATTCATTAAAATGTAACTTTAGATTAAAAAAAAGGATGAGATTTCCTGTTTTTAGATTGGTATCAGGTTTAAGCTTTAATATAACACAGATGCACTGTAAACTATTCTATGGTCTGGAGTATTGACTGTTCTATAGTATGGACTATAGACTGATCTATAGTCTGGAATATAGACTGATGTATAGTCTGCACTATATACTATCTATAGTCTAGACTATAGAATATACTATAGTCTTAACTGTAGACTGTTCTATAGTCTGGACTATAGACTGATCTATAGTCTGAACTATAGACTGTTCTATAGTCTAGACTATAGACTGTTCTATAGTCTAGATTATAGACTGTTCTATTGTCTGGACTGTATACTGTTCTATAGTCTGTACTATAGACTGTTCTGTAGTCTGGACTATAGACTGTTCTGTAGTCTGGAGTATAGACTGTTCTGTAGTCTGGACTATAGACTGATATATAGTCTTGACTATAGACTGATCTATAGTCTGGACTATAGACAGTTCTATAGTCTAGACTATAGACTGTTCTATAGTCTGATGTGTAGACTGTTCTATAGTCTGATTTATAGTCTGATCTATAGACTGATCTATAGTCTGGACTATAGACTGATCTATAGTATGGACTATAGACTGATCTATAGTCTGGACTATAGACTGATCTATAGTCTGGACTATAGACTGTTCTATAGTCTGGACTATAGACTGTTCTATAGTCAGGACTATAGACTGTTCTATAGGCTGGACTATAGACTGTTCTATAGGCTGGACTATAGACTGATCTATAGTCTGGACTATAGACTGATCTACAGTCTGTACTATAGACTGATCTATAGTCTGGACTATAGACTGATCTATTGTCAGGAATATGGACTGTTCTATAGTCTGGACTATAGACTGTTCTATAGTCTTCACTGCAGACTATTCTATAGTCTGGACTATAGGCTGATCTATATACTGGACTGATCTATAGTCTGGAATATTGACTGATCTATAGTCTGGACTATAGACTGTTCTATAGTCAGGACTATAGACTGATCTACAGTCTATCTATTCTGATCTATTGTCAGGACTATAGACTGTTCTATAGTCTGGACTATAGACTGTTCTATAGTCTGGACTATAGACTGTTCTATAGTCTGGACTATAGACTGTTCTATAGTCTGGACTATAGACTGTTCTATAGTCTGGACTATAGACTGATCTATAGTCTGGACTATAGACTGATCTATAGTCTGGACTATATATCTATAGTCTGGACTATAGACTGATCTATAGTCTGAACTCTAGACTGTTCTATAGTCTAGACTATAGACTGTTCTATTGTCTGGACTGTATACTGTTCTACAGTCTGGACTATAGACTGTTCTGTAGTCTGGACTATAGACTGATATATAGTCTTGACTATAGACTGATCTACAGTCTGGACTATAGACTGATCTATAGTCAGGACTATAGCCTGATCTATTGTCAGGACTATAGACTGTTCTATAGTCTGGACTATAGACTGTTCTATAGTCTTCACTGTAGACTATTCTATTGTCTGGACTATAGACTGATCTATGGAACGAGCTATAGCCTGATCTATAGAACGACCTATAGACTGATCTCTATTACGAGCTATAGACTGATCTATAAACTAATTTATAGTTTGGAGTCCAGAGAAAAAGTTAAATTGAGCCGACAATTTAGCCGCCGCCGATATTTTCTATAATAAGCCGCCGCCGCCGATCAGTTTACATCGGCTTGTATCTCTGGTTTGGACCTTGACATTGATGTTGACCTTAATCGATTTCTATTGTTATGTCCTTTCACTCTGTCAAACAAATATTTAATTATAAAACATTATTATTCTTAAATGTCTGTGCTAGTAATCTAAACTAATTATTAAGTAGCAAACGTAATAATGTTGTAAATAAAGTCTTAATTAAAAAATTTTATATGGTCTTTAATTCCAACTTCCATCTACCATAAATATGTTGGTTGTCCCTAGAAAACTGAATGAAAACGAAATGAAAATACTTTTACAGTATAAAACATAATTACAGTGGAAAAACACTGGTTGGACGGTTGAGTGACTACTGACTGGGTAACTGGGTGGAGTATTAAATTGAATAAATAGTATATAAAAGTAATTCATTTGGAAACTTTAAATTCAATTTTAAATACAAGCAAGCAAAAGCATCATCTATTTGCTATGAAATGTCCTTTTTTTCCATAATATTTTGTTGGTTCTTTATTGTGTGTGTGTGTGTGTAATATGAATTATTTTATTCACATTTTTGTGTTTTGTTCGTGATATCCTTAACTGACAACATAGAAACAAAGGACCTTAGAGAAAACAATTTTAAAGGAGAGATGTTTGGTCTTTCTACTATTATTTTCAACGAGAGAAAAATAGTTTGTTTCGCTCTCTTGTATTTCATTTTCAAACATTCCTTTCCTCTAGGGCCGGTATTTGTTTTGTTTTTATTTCATTCCCTATATCCTTTTATTCACATGAACTTACGCTGTTTTTGTTTGCTTGTCTGTAGGAGTAATGTTCCTTGTACTTTTTGGCATGTTCTCTGGTTTCCGGTTAAATGTTTTATTTCATACCACTCTCTTCTTCTCTATCTCTCTCTCCATTTTTCATCTCGCTGTTTATTTATTTTTGACAGGGTTGTACTGGTTTAATACAAGCCCTTTCTTTAGGTACAATCTAAACCAAAAAAAGTACCCATTACGAATGACTACTTCAAACAATTTTTTTTTATAGAAAAAGTTGCTCGGTTTCAGACATAAGTTGCTGTATTTAGGATCACTTTTCTATAGAAAAAGTTGAACTGTTCAGGACAACTTTTCTATAGAAAAAGTTGCTCTGTTCAGGACAACTTTTCTATAGAAAAAGTTGAACTGTTCAGGACAACTTTTCTATAGAAAAAGTTGCTCTGTTCAGGACAACTTTCCTATAGAAAAAGTTGAACTGTTCAGGACAACTTTTCTATAGAAAAAGTTGAACTGTTCAGGACAACTTTTCTATAGAAAAAGTTGAACTGTTCAGGACAACTTTTCTATAGAAAAAGTTGAACTGTTCAGGACAACATTTCTATAGAAAAAGTTGAACTGATCAGGACAACATTTCTATAGAAAAAGTTGAACTGATCAGGACAACTTTTCTATAGAAAAAGTTGAACTGATCAGGACAACTTTTCTATAGAAAAAGTTGAACTGATCAGGACAACTTTTCTATAGAAAAAGTTGAACTGATCAGGACAACTTTTCTATAGAAAAAGTTGAACTGGTCAGGACAACTTTTCTATAGAAAAAGTTGAACTGTTCAGGACAACTTTTCTATAGAAAACTTTTTTCTATAGAAAAAGTTGAACTGTTCAGGACAACTTTTCTATAGAAAAAGTTGAACTGTTCAGGACAACTTTTCTATAGAAAAAGTTGAACTGTTCAGGACAACTTTTCTATAGAAAAAGTTGAACTTTTCAGGACAACTTTTCTATAGAAAAAGTTGAACTGTTCAGGACAACTTTTCTATAGAAAAAGTTGAACTGTTCAGGACAACTTTTCTATAGAAAAAGTTGAACTGTTCAGGACAACTTTTCTATAGAAAAAATTGCTCTGTTCAGGACAACTTTTCTATAGAAAAAGTTGCTCTGTTCAGGACAACTTTTATATAAAAAGTTGCTTTGTTCCGTACGTATCATTTTTCATGTCCCTTTTACAGTTTCTTTTTAACATCCCTGTTCCATACAGCCAGCCAGCCACAATCACCATCATCTCTACCATTCATCCCTCAAAAGGGGGATGATGATGGTTTAAAGTTTGTTTTCATATTTTTTACTCTTCAGTCAGCCGCCGGCTTTAACCTGCCATACTACTCGTTGTTCATGTAGTTTTTCGCGCGAGGTCATGCCGTATATAGTGTTTTTACGTTCCGTCGAAAAATAAAAACAAAAGCAAGGAAAAATCCCTTCGTTTTAACAGGGTTTTTCTAACAGCTTCTTCTTGTTTGTTAGTTGACTTTAACGAAAAAAAAAATTTATCACTTGTGGTTTTTAAAATTATTAGATTTTTTTCTCACTTAAACTTTCTCGTCTACAACAAAAAACAATCGGTGATTTAGTGGATTTCCTTTTTCATGTTCATTGTTCTTTTGTCTATGTATTAATGGTGGCCATAATCATAGAATGGGCTAAAAGCACAACAGTTTTATTGTTAAAAAAAAACACACAAAAATTATTTATATGTGAGTGTGTAGAGTGGAAAAAAAGTGAAAATTCTATACGATTTTCCAGACATTTTTCACTTTAATTCTTTCAATGCATGCAAACACACGTTCATACGTGTATTTATGTGTGTGTGTGTGTTTTTTAAGTGTATTTGTGTTGTTAGCTGTAAATGTTTATGGTGTATATGTGTTTAAGTGTAGTGGGGTGTTGTCCTTTAAAGAATTTAATTCAAAATATTAAAACCAGGAATCGAATTTAATGGTGGTTTTGTTGCTTTTCCTGTCGCTGTTGCCATTGTTATTGTTGCTGTTGTTGTGATTGCGGTATATGTTTTGTGCTTAAAAAAACAACAATAACAACAACCACAAAAGGATCAAACAAACATATTTTCCTTATCGTATCACAATTTTATAGAATGGTAAGAATTCTTCCTTTTTTTGTTTGTTTCTAAAAAATTTAATAAAATGAAAGAGGTATTTTCGTTTGAATTAATTTAAATTAAGGTTTAAGGTGAATTTAAATTAAAGAAATTTGATTAAATTTTTATTAAAATATTTGTAAATTTTATAATGTTGTTTATATATATTGTCACAATCTGAACAACTTATTCTATAGAAAACTTGTCACAATCTGAACAACTTATTCTATAGAAAAGTTGTCACAATCTGAGCAACTTTTTCTATAGAAAAGTTATCACAATCTGAGCAACTTTTTCTATAGAAAAGTTATCACAATCTGAGCAACTTTTTCTATAGAAAATTTGTCACAATCTGAGCAACTTTTTCTATAGAAAAGTTGTCACTATCTGAGCAACTTTTTCTACAAAAAGTTGTCACAATCTGAGCAACTTTTTCTATAGAAAAGTTGTCACAATCTGAGCTACTTTTTCTATAGAAAAGTTGTCAGAATCTGAGCTACTTTTTCTATAGAAAAGTTGTCACAATCTGAACAATTTTTTCCATAGAAAAGTTGTCACAATCTGAGCAAATTTTTCTATAGAAAAGTTGTCATAATCTGAGCAACTTTTTCTATAGAAAAGTTGTCATAATCTGAGCAATTTTTTCTACAAAAAAGTTTTCACAATATTAGCAACTTTTTCTATAGAAAAGTTGTCACAATCTGAGCAACGTTTTCTACCGAAAAGTGTTCACGATCTGAGCAACTTTTTTTATAGAAAATTTGTCACAATCTGAGCAAGTCTTTTTATAGAAAAGTTGTCATATTCTATGCATCTTTTTCTATAGAACAGTTGTTAGATTTGAGCGACTTTTTCTATAGAAAAGTTATCCGATTCTCATCAACTTTTTTTATAGAAAAGTTGCCTCAGTCTCAGCAATTTTTTCTATAGAAAATTGATAGATTCTGAGCAACTTTTTCTATAGAAAGGTTCTTATATTTTAAACAACTTTTTCTATAGAAGAGTTGTCCGAATCTGAGCAACTTTTTCTACAGAAATGTTGTCCGAACCTGAGCAATTTTTTCTATAAAAAAGTTGTGCTAGTCTAAGGAACTTTTTCTATAGAAAAGTTGTCCGAATCTGACAAATTTTTTGTATAGTTGCTCAGAATCTGAGCAAACTTTTTCTATAGATGAGCATAGCAACTTTTTCTATAAAAAAATTTGTCCGAATCTGAGAACTTTTTCATAAGAAATGTGGTTCGAATCTGAGAAATTATTCTTAAGAAAAGTTGTTCGAATCTGAGTAATTTTTTCTATAGAAAAGTTGTCCAACTCTTAGCAACTTATTCTATAGAAAAGTTGTCAGATTCTGAGCAACTTTTTCTGTAGAAAAGTAGTCAGATTCTGAACAACTTTTTTTATAGACTTTTCTGTAGAAAAGTTGTCCGAATCTGAGCAACTTTTTCTATAAAAAAGTTGTCAGATTCCGAGCAACTTTTTCTATACAAAAGTTGTCAGATTCTGAGCAACTTTTTCTATAGAAAAGTTGTCGAACTCTAAGCAACTTTTTCTATAGAAAAGATGTCGAACTCTAAGCAACTTTTTCTATAGAAAAGATATCGAACTCTAAGCAACTTTTCCTGGACATTTTATGGAAATTTTGGGGGCCTATCTAATATGCTTATGTCTAAGATTGTTATTAAAAGTAAGAATTATGAAGGATATAAAAATGAATAACCGCATTATTATAACAATTTCCTTAAATTTCATACATTTGAATAATCCTTATATTTTTGCTCCCCAAGAAAAAACAATCTAAACTAATTTAAATTGTCTAAAATCAGCCTACAAATCCAAAAAATAAGCATATTTCAACTTAGGCGACGACGGCGACACATTGTCTAAAATATTAAATACTCATGTGGGTATGAGTACGAGATGATATTTCAGTTGTCGAGACTACAAAAAAACAAAATGTACTAAATTATTGCTAAATACAAGTGAATGACTGAGTATGCATGTGAATGAGATTGTGTCTGTGAGTGTGTGAGAAAATGCTTTTTGAAATAACAGTAAAATATGTATGTTTTATAGAGCAAAGGGGAAAGGGAGTAAGAGGAAGCAATGGCGGCTTATAAATAACAGTAGAAATAACGGTAACATTAGGCGCCACTAAGCTTAAAGCTAATATAACATCAAAGAGATTCCAAACCCATAGACATACGAACTAAGTATGTAGTGAGAAGTACTAAATTTATAAAGGACTATAGAAACAGAATAATATTGTAATAAAAACTCTTTTTGCAGACAAAAAACACCAGCTGTGAATGAAATAGGAACTGCTAAGAATTTATATATATTAAATCTGGAAAAAAAAATTAATTTAACGGAAATTATATTTCGTTAGGGGTTCACCCTAATAAACCCCCTCGCTACTTGCTATTGGGACACAAAGTCATTGTATTTGACGCCTCAAGTTAGATACGTAATTCCTGCTTTTGCAAATCACCCGCAATAAAGGTAAAAATCTTTAAATCAAAACCTCCTCATATGCAAATGAAGTTCACTTTTTTAAAGACAAAATCTAGTTATCAACTTGTTCATAATTTGTTTTCTATATATAATTAATAATAATTATGCCTTAAAGTGTAACCATTTCCACTTTATCATATATGTAGATCTTAATGAACTCTATTGTTATTTGAACTTTATTTATATTTGGGGGAAATTCATTTTTCCAGCTAAAAGAACTGTTCTTTGTAGTCGAAAAAAATGTTAGACAAAGAAAATAGCTTCTACTCACATGACTAAATACTGGGAAAGATGAATGTAAAGAAAACATCCCACTAAATTTCAATTAGACCTCTTTATATTTCTATTTAATGTTTTCAAGGGTTGCTTGTCATATTTGGAATTATTCAAATATACGCACATAACAACCATAACTCCATTTACTAGTTTGATTATATCTCTTTTTTGTGGAACGTGGGCCAATTTAGAAGTCAATAGAATCAGTTTTAGACTCAAGGACCAAATTTGTAAAGAAAATTTCTTATATTTGTTGTTCAATTAAAAGAAACTTTTTCTATAGAAAAGTTGTCTGAATCAGAGCAACTTTTTCTATTGAAAATTTGTCTGAATCAGAGCAAATTTTTCTATAGAAAAGTTGTCTGAATCAGAGCAACTTTTTCTAAACAGATGAACTTTTTCTATAGAAAAGTTGTCCTGAACATATCAACTTTTTCTATAGCAAACTTGTCCTGAAGAGATCAACTGTTTCTATAGAAAACTTGTCCTGAAGAGATGAACTTTTTCTATAGAAAACTTGTCCTGAAGAGATGAACTTTTTCTATAGCGAACTTGTCCTGAAGAGATCAACTGTTTCTATAGAAAACTTGTCCTGAAGAGATGAACTTTTTCTATAGAAAACTTGTCCTGAAGAGATGAACTTTTTTATAGAAAACATGTCCTGAAGAGATCAACTTTTTCTTTAGAAAAGTTGTCTTGAAGAGATCAACTTTTTCTTTAGAAAAGTTGTCTTGAAGAGATCAACTTTTTATATGGAAAAGTTGCCCTGAACAGATCAACTTTTTCTCTAGAAAAGTTGTCTGAATCAGAGCAACTTTTTCCATAGAAAAGTTGTCTGAATCAGCGTACTTTTTCTATACACAAGTTCTCTGAATCTGAGCAACTTTTTCTATAAAAAGTTGTCTGAATTAGAGCAGCTTTTTCTATAGAAAAGTTGTCTGAATCAGAGCAACTTTTTCTATAGAAAAGTTGTCTGAATCAGAGCAACTTTTTCTATAGAAAAGTTGTCTGAATCAGAGCAACTTTTTCTATAGAAAAGTTGTCTGAATCAGAGCAACTTTTTCTATAGAAAAGTTGTCTGAATCAGAGCAACTTTTTCTATAGAAAAGTTGTCTGAATCAGAGCAACTTTTTCTATAGAAAAGTTGTCTGAATCAGAGCAACTTTTTCTATAGAAAAGTTGTCTGAATCAGAGCAACTTTTTCTATAGAAAAGTTGTCTGAATCAGAGCAACTTTTTCTATAGAAAAGTTGTCTGAATCAGAGCAACTTTTTCTATAGAAAAGTTGTCTGAATCAGAGAAAGTTTTTGTATAGAAAAGTTTTCCTGAACAGATCAACTTTTTCTGTAGAAATGTTGTCCTGAACAGGTCAACTTTTTCTGTAGAAATGTTATCCTTTGTAGAAATGGTGTCAACTTTTTCTATAGAAAAGAGATCAACTTTTTTTATAGAAAAGTTGTTCTGAACAGATCAACTTTTTCTATAGAAAACTTGTTCTGAACAGATCAACTTTTTCTATAGAAAAGTTGTCCTGAACAGATCAACTTTTTCTATAAAAAAGATTTTCCTTGGAAAATTTTTCGTTTCTTTGCAACTTTTCTTTTTAAGTCAATTTAACTAACTTCTCAATTGACTCTCTCTTTAAACCGCTTTAACGTTATCTAACGACTTTGATATTGTCAATGTTACTAGAGAAGTAGTTGGTGGGAGTTAGAACAACAAACCCGACTCGACTATAACAACAATTGACAGAAAAATTAACAAACCAAATTCTAGCAACATGTTAAATTCATGCGGACATAATGTCATATTTTTATAATAAACCCTGCCCTTGGCTAAAAAAAAAAAACCTCCACCATCCATAAATGTACTTAGTACCAAAAGGGAGCTGGGGTAAAAAAAAAGAGTATCAAAGTACTTAAGAACTAGCTACAATAATAACAACAAATGCAACAAAAATAACAACAACATGGTTAATAACAATAGATAATAGATACTTGTTTGCACCCGCAATATGAATGAATGACTGGCTGACTGACTGAGTGAATGAATGAATGAATGAATGAGTAACTAACAGACTGACTGTTTAAATGTAGAAGTGAATGAATGAAAAGGGTATTAAATCTATTGAGGCCTTTCGTTTAATCCTGTCAAAGAAAGTTACTGTTTATAATATTTCAAACTTTACTAGAGATCTAACAGAACCACCACCCACCACTATGGTTACCACCACCTTTTACTATATGCAGACATAAATTGCAATATTCCCGGCATAAAGGGGTTAGAATTTTACTATGTTTGTATTTATTATTTGATGAAATATTTTTTCCCATTTTTGTTGTTGTGTTTTTTATTAAGCTTTTTTTTAGTTGAATAAATTTGTTAACATTAAAAGGATTTTCCAAAAATATGAATCTGTCCAAATACATAATGTTTAATTAATATTATAATAGATTTAACAATGGGTGGTGCAACAATTCTTTTTTAAACATGACGTTTTACATGAATTTATGTTTTTTTGTTTTGGAAATAGAAAAATAGATTTAAAGCTTGCAATTGAATAATTTTACAAATGATTGAAAGGGGTTGCCGGCTTGAATCAGAAAATTCAAGTTAGTTGATTATTTAGCCAAGTGTCCAAAATTTGACAACTTTTTTAGAGAAACTTTGCAACTTTTTCTATACAAAAAGTTGCTCTGTTCAGGACAACTTTTCTATAGAAAAAGTTGAACTATTCAGGACAACTTTTCTATAGAAAAAGTTGAACTATTCAGGACAACTTTTCTATAGAAAAAGTTGAACTATTCAGGACAACTTTTCTATAGAAAAAGTTGAACTATTCAGGACAACTTTTCTATAGAAAAAGTTGAACTATTCAGGACAACTTTTCTATAGAAAAAGTTGAACTATTCAGCACAACTTTTCTATAGAAAAAGTTGAACTATTCAGCACAACTTTCTATAGAAAAAGTTGAACTGTTCAGGACAACTTTTCTATAGAAAAAGTTGAACTGTTCAGGACAACTTTTCTATAGAAAAAGTTGAACTGTTCAGGACAACTTTTCTATAGAAAAAGTTGAACTGATCAGGACAACTTTTCTATAGAAAAAGTTGAACTGTTCAGGACAACTTTTCTATAGAAAAAGTTGAACTGTTCAGAACAAATTTTCTATAGAAAAGGTTGAACTATTCAGGACAACTTTTCTATAGAAAAAGTTGAACTATTCAGGACAACTTTTCTATAGAAAAAGTTGAACTATTCAGGACAACTTTTCTATAGAAAAAGTTGATCTATTCAGGACAACTTTTCTATAGAAAAAGTTGATCTATTCAGGACAACTTTTCTATAGAAAAAGTTGAGCTGTTCAGGACAACTTTTCTATAGAAAAAGTTGATCTGTTCAGGACAACTTTTCTATAGAAAAAGTTCATCTATTCAGGACAACTTTTCTATAGAAAAAGTTGATCTATTCAGGACAACTTTTCTATAGAAAAAGTTCATCTATTCAGGACAACTTTTCTATAGAAAAAGTTGATCTATTCAGGAACACTTTTCTATAGAAAAAGTTGAGCTGTTCAGGACAACTTTTCTTTAGAAAAAGTTGATCTGTTCAGGACAACTTTTCTTTAGAAAAGTTGAGCTGTTCAGGACAACTTTTCTTTAGAAAAAGTTGAGCTGTTCAGGACAACTTTTCTATAGAAAAAGTTGAGCTGTTCAGGACAACTTTTCTTTAGAAAAAGTTGAGCTGTTCAGGACAACTTTTCTTTAGAAAAAGTTGAGCTGTTCAGGACAACTTTTCTATAGAAAAAGTTGAGCTGTTCAGGACAACTTTTCTATAGAAAAAGTTGAGCTGTTCAGGACAACTTTTCTATAGAAAAAGTTGAGCTGTTCAGGACAACTTTTCTATAGAAAAAGTTGAGCTGTTCAGGACAACTTCTCTATGCAACACTTTTCTATAGAAAAGTAGCTATCTGTTCAGGAAGTCTTTTCTATAGAAAACGTTGTTATCTGTCCAGGAGAACTTTTCTATAGAAAACGTTGCTCTGTTCAAGACATATTTTCTATATAAAACGTTGCTCTGTTCACGACAACTTTTCTATAGAAAAAATTGCTCTGTTCACAACAACTTTCTTATAGATAAAGTTGTCTATAACAAACTTGTAAATCTGATATAACTTTCATAACAATCTTTAAAATCTATTCATTTTCTTATATTAAAAGTCATTCAAAAGGAAAATATGTACTTGATTATTTAAATTTCTTAATAACAATGAAATTATTTTCTTTTCAACTGAACACAAATATTAAGGAAACCATCATCCTTAATTCTTTATTGTATCCTTAATAGACGAACAAAATTTTCCATGCAAAATTTTCTTTGTTTAAAAATGTTATAATTTATGTAAATTTCTTTAGTTTATTTTTATTTATTATAAATTTTTCTATAGTAATTTCGATTTCATCGGAAAATTCCTAGACATTGCAAAACACACTACTCATACATACATACATATTTACATAATTTATATGCATATGTGATTACTTTTTTTCTCTACTCTAATACTTTATATCCGGTGTGTTATGTTTTCTATATCCACTGAGAATTTTTTACTCTTTGTTTTGGCAAATTAATAAACATTGTTATTGCTATTGTTATTATGTTTTATTTCCTTTTGCCAACACTTTCACGATTTCAAAACAAACTTAAATAAAACTCGCAGACAGACATTTAATACGTCTGTCTGTCAGTCAAACACACATGTTCGTGAGACATTAACAAAGAACATAAAAAAAACAAAAAATTGCTGACTATAATGGCGACGACGTCTACCCAAGTAAAGGTTTTTATTTAACTTCCGTTTTAGCTTTTATTTCCCCCTTACCTAACCCCCCCCCCCCCCCCCCCGTTAAAACAAGCAAACCTCATAATTTAAAACAGGCGCCACTTACCAAACTGTATAAATATTGTTATAAAGATTAGAATGGGGATTTAAAAAAAGTAAAGGAAAATTTCTTCCTGTTGCCTAAAAGCTTTAAGGAATTTTATAATTTATTTATACAAATTCGTAGAAAGTAGATGTAAGAGTATTTCTTATTAAATCTTTGTAAAATATTACTATACAATTTTATTATTAAATCATCTTTAATTTGCTGTCTTAAATGGTGGTAATTAATTTCAATTTAGTTTATAATTAAGCTGCAAAATGTCAACCCCCCAAAAAGTTTGGATACGTACACATTGGTGGAGTAGTAGTAATTTTCGTTTAAATAAACACCCCTGTTGTTATCCAATATATCTTATGGGGAGAAAAATTAAACACATCTGTGGCCCGCAAACAATTACCGTACAATATGTATTCATAACCATACTCCATTGTAATTGTACTTTTTTAATTGTAAAGTTTTAAAATGAAATCAAACAACTTTTCCTTAGAAAAAGTTCCGAATTAGTTCAGTTTAAGTTCAGTTCTAGTTCGGTTCTAGTTCAGTTCTAGTTCAGTTCTAGTTCAGTTCTAGTTCAGTTCTAGTTCAGTTCTAGTTCAGTTCTAGTTCAGTTCTAGTTCAGTTCTAGTTCAGTTCTAGTTCAGTTCTAGTTCAGTTCTAGTTCAGTTCTAGTTAAGTTCTAGTTCTAGTTCAGTTCTAGTTCAGTTCTAGTTCAGTTCTAGTTCAGTTCTAGTTCAGTTCTAGTTCAGTTCTAGTCAGTTCTAGTCAGTTCTAGTTCAGTTCTAGTTCAGTTCTAGTTCAGTTCTAGTTCAGTTCTAGTTCAGTTCTAGTTCCAGTTCTAGTTCAGTTTCTAGTTCAGTTCTAGTTCAGTTCTAGTTCAGTTCTAGTTCAGTTCTAGTTCAGTTCTAGTTCAGTTCTAGTTCAGTTCTAGTCAGTTCTAGTTCCAGCTTCTAGTTCAGTTCTAGTTCAGTTCTAGTTCAGTTCTAGTTTCAGTTCTAGTTCAGTTCTAGTTCAGTTTCTAGTTCAGTTCTAGTTCAGTTCTAGTTCAGTCTAGTCTAGTTCAGTTCTAGTTCAGTTCTAGTTCAGTTCTAGTTCAGTTCTAGTTCAGTTCTAGTTCAGTTCTAGTTCAGTTCTAGTTCAGTTCTAGTTCAGTTCTAGTTCAGTTCTAGTTCAGTTCTAGTTCAGTTCTAGTTCAGTTCTAGTTCAGTTCTAGTTCAGTTCTAGTTCAGTTCTAGTTCAGTTCTAGTTCAGTTCTAGTTCAGTTCTAGTTCAGTTCTAGTTCAGTTCTAGTTCAGTTCTAGTTCAGTTCTAGTTCAGTTCTAGTTCAGTTCTAGTTCAGTTCTAGTTCAGTTCTAGTTCAGTTCTAGTTCAGTTCTAGTTCAGTTCTAGTTCAGTTCTAGTTCAGTTCTAGTTCAGTTCTAGTTCAGTTCTAGTTCAGTTCTAGTTCAGTTCTAGTTCAGTTCTAGTTCAGTTCTAGTTCAGTTCTAGTTCAGTTCTAGTTCAGTTCTAGTTTCTAGTTCAGTTCTAGTTCAGTTCTAGTTCAGTTCTAGTTCAGTTCTAGTTCAGTTCTAGTTCAGTTCTAGTTCAGTTCTAGTTCAGTTCTAGTTCAGTTCTAGTTCAGTTCTAGTTCAGTTCTAGTTCAGTTCTAGTTCAGTTTAGTTCAGTTCAGTTCTAGTTCAGTTCTAGTTCAGTTCTAGTTCAGTTCTAGTTCAGTTCTAGTTCAGTTCTAGTTCAGTTCTAGTTCAGTTCTAGTTCAGTTCTAGTTCAGTTCTAGTTCAGTTCTAGTTCAGTTCTAGTTTCAGTTCTAGTTCAGTTCTAGTTCAGTTCTAGTTCAGTTCTAGTTCAGTTCTAGTTCAATTCTAGTTCAATTCTAGTTCAGTTCTAGTTAAGTTTTTCTTCAGTTCTAGTTCAGTGCAACTTTAGTTCTAGTTCAAAAAATTAAGATTCTGAAAAAGAAATATGGAACTATCCTCCAGTTCTTAATAGAATATATAATTTATCTACAATATAAAATTTTGCCAAGTCACACCTTGGAAGGAGTTAACAAACACTTGATGGTGTTTTTCCACTTCTCTTGCAACTGTATCGCATGCATTATACATCCGTATATAGTTGGTGACAGAAAAAAAAAAAATGGCAAAAAAGTAAATCTCGTTGTGTTGTTGTCCTTTTGTGTTGAATGTTTTAAATTTCATGTGATATTTTTGCGTTGACATGTTTGCATTTTGACAAGTGATTTACGAGTTTATTTTTCTTTTCCCAGCCTTCACATAAAGGCCAGAATACCACCATTTCATTTTTTTTTTTGCATGCTGCATGGCATCTGAGTGTTAATGTTATGGTTCCGTATTGTGATGTTAAATAAATGAGATGCTTTTATCTTTCCGGATGTTGAATAGTATGCTTTTCTAGTTTTTCTTTGCACCGTTCTGTTTATATTTAATGGACTTTTCTTTTAAATGAAAATTCAAAATGTTATATATAATAATAAGAATACATATTTATTTATGAGTTATAAAAAATAGTTTTAAAAGATTAAAAACAATTGGATTGCATTTTTAAAAGAAATGTAGAATATAATAAATCTACCTTTCTAAATATGCCCAACTGACAACTTTTCTGAAGAAAAAATTGCTTTGAATCGGCAGCTTCTGTACAGAAAATGCAGCTCACATTCTGACAAATTCTCTATAGAAATAGTTGTTCATATTTTGACAGCTTTTTTCAATTCTAGTTCAGTTCTAGGTCAGTTCTAGTTCAGTTCTAATTCAGTTCTAGTTCAGTTCTAGTTCAGTTCTAGTTCAGTTCTAGTTCAGTTCTAGTTCAGTTCTAGTTCAGTTCTAGTTCAGTTCTAGTTCAGTTCTAGTTCAGTTCTAGTTCAGTTCTAGTTCAGTTCTAGTTCAGTTCTAGTTCAGTTCTAGCTCAGTTCTAGTTCAGTTCTAGTTCAGTTCTAGTTCAGTTCTAGTTTTAGTTCAGTTCTAGTTCTTCTTCAGTTCTAGTTCAGTTCTAGTTCAGTTCTAGTTCAGTTCTAGTTCAGTTCTAGTTCAGTTCTAGTTCAGTTCTAGTTCAGTTCTAGTTCAGTTAGTTTAGTTCTGGTTCAGTTCTAGTTCAGTTCTAGTTCAGTTCTAGTTCAGTTCTAGTTTAGTTCTAGTTCTGTTCTAGTTCTGTTCTAGTTCTGTTCTAGTTCTGTTCTAGTTCAGTTCTAGTTCAGTTCTAGTTCAGTTCTAGTTCAGTTCTAGTTCAGTTCTAGTTCAGTTCTAGTTCAGTTCTAGTTCAGTTCTAGTTCAGTCCTAGTTCAGCTCTAGTTCAGTTCTAGTTCAGTTCTAGTTCAGTTCTAGTTCAGTTCTAGTTCAGTCTAGTTCAGTTCTAGTTCAGTTCTAGTTCAGTTCTAGTTCAGTTCTAGTTCAGTTCTAGTTCAGTTCTAGTTTTAGTTCAGTTCTAGTTCTTCTTCAGTTCTAGTTCAGTTCTAGTTCAGTTCTAGTTCAGTTCTAGTTCAGTTCTAGTTCAGTTCTAGTTCAGTTCTAGTTCAGTTCTAGTTTAGTTCTGGTTCAGTTCTAGTTTCAGTTCTAGTTTCAGTTCTAGTTCAATTCTAGTTCAGTTCTAGTTCAGTTCTAGTTCAGTTCTAGTTCAGTTCTAGTTCAGTTCTAGTTCAGTTCTAGTTCAGTTCTAGTTCAGTTCTAGTTCAGTTCTACTTCAGTTCTAGTTCAGTTCTAGTTCAGTTCTAGTTCAGTTCTAGTTCAGTTCTAGTTCTTCTAGTTCAGTTTAGTTCAGTTCTAGTTCAGTTCTAGTTCAGTTCTAGTTCAGTTCTAGTTCAGTTCTAGTTCAGTTCTAGTTCAGTTCTAGTTCAGTTCTAGTTCAGTTCTAGTTCAGTTCTAGTTCAGTTCTAGTTCAGTTCTAGTTCAGTTCTAGTTCAGTTCTAGTTCAGTTCTAGTTCAGTCTAGTTCAGTTCTAGTTCAGTTCTAGTTCAGTTCTAGTTCAGTTCTAGTTCAGTTCTAGTTCAGTTCTAGTTCAGTTCTAGTTCAGTTCTAGTTCAGTTCTAGTTCAGTTCTAGTTCAGTTCTAGTTCAGTTCTAGTTCAGTTCTAGTTCAGTTCTAGTTCAGTTCTAGTTCAGTTCTAGTTCAGTTCTAGTTCAGTTCTAGTTCAGTTCTAGTTCAGTTCTAGTTCAGTTCTAGTTCAGTTCTAGTTCAGTTCTAGTTCAGTTCTAGTTCAGTTCTAGTCAGTTCTAGTTCAGTTCTAGTTTAGTTCTGGTTCAGTTCTAGTTCAGTTCTAGTTCAGTTCTAGTTCAGTTCTAGTTCAGTTCTAGTTCAGTTCTAGTTCAGTTCTAGTTCAGTTCTAGTTCAGTTCTAGTTCAGTTCTAGTTCAGTTCTAGTTCAGTTCTAGTTCAGTTCTAGTTCAGTTCTAGTTCAGTTCTAGTTCAGTTCTAGTTCAGTTCTAGTTCTACTTCAGTTCTACTTCAGTTCTAGTTCAAAAAATTAAGATTCTGAAAAAGAAATATGGAATTGTCCTCCAGTTCTTAATAGAATATATAATTATCTACAATATAAAATTTTGCCAAGTCACACCTTGGAAGGAGTTAACAAACACTTGATGGTGTTTTTCCACTTCTCTTGCAACAGTATCGCATGCATTATACATCCGTATATAGTTGTTGACAGAAAAAAAATGGCAAAAAAGTAAATCTCGTTGTGTTGTTGTCCTTTTGTGTTGAATGTTTTAAATTTCATGTGATATTTTTGCGTTGACATGTTTGCATTTTGACAAGTGATTTACGAGTTTATTTTCTTTTCCCAGCCTTCACATAAAGGCCACCATTTCATTTTTTGCATGCTGCATGGCATCTGAGTGTTAATGTTATGGTTCCGTATTGTGATGTTAAATAAATGAGATGCTTTTATCTTTCCGGATGTTGAATAGTATGCTTTTCTAGTTTTTCTTTGCACCGTTCTGTTTATATTTAATGGACTTTTCTCTTAATGAAAATTCAAAATGTTATATATAATAATAAGAATACATATTTATTTATGAGTTATAAAAAATAAAGTAGTTTTAAAAGATTAAAAACAATTGGATTGTAGTTTTAAAAGAAATGTAGCATATAATAAATCTAGTTTTTCTAAATATGCCCAACTGAGAACCCGATTCTGACAACTTTTCTCAAGAAAAAATTGCTTTGAATGGGCAGCTTCTCTACAGGAAAATGCAGCTCACATTCTGGACAAATTCTCTATAGAAATATTTGTCATATTTTGACAGCTTTGTTAATTCTAGTTCAGTTCTAGTTCAGTTCTAAGTTTAGTTCTAGTCCAGTCATAGTTCTAGTCGTTCTAGTCAGTTCTAGTTCCGTTCTAGTTCAGTTCTAGTTCAGTTCTAGCTCAGTTCCTAGTTTCAGTTTCTAGTTAAGTTCTAGTTCAGTTCTAGTTCAGTTCTACTTCAGTTCTAGTTCAGTTCTAATTCAGTTCTAGTTCAGTTCTAGTTTCAGTTCTAGTTCAGTTCTTACTTCCAGTTCTAGTCAGTTCCTAATTTCCAGTTCTAGTTCAGTTCTAGTTCTAGTTCTAGCAGTTCTAGTTCAGTTCTAGTTCAGTTCTAGTTCAGTTCTAGTTCAGTTCTAGTTCAGTTCTAGTTCAGTTCTAGTTCAGTTCTAGTTCAGTTCTAGTTCAGTTCTAGTTCAGTTCTAGTTCAGTTCTAGTTCAGTTCTAGTTCAGTTCTAGTTCAGTTCTAGTTCAGTTCTAGTTCAGTTCTAGTTCAGTTCTAGTTCAGTTCTAGTTCAGTTCTAGTTAAGTTCTAGTTCAGTTCTAGTTCAGTTCTAGTTCAGTTCTAGTTCAGTTCTAGTTCAGTTCTAGTTCAGTTCTAGTTCAGTTCTAGTTCAGTTCTAGTTCAGTTCTAGTTCAGTTCTAGTTCAGTTCTAGTTCAGTTCTAGTTCAGTTCTAGTTCAGTTCTAGTTCAGTTCTAGTTCAGTTCTAGTTCAGTTCTAGTTCAGTTCTAGTTCAGTTCTAGTTCAGTTCTAGTTCAGTTCTAGTTCAGTTCTAGTTCAGTTCTAGTTCAGTTCTAGTTCAGTTCCAGTTCAGTTCCAGTTCTAGTTCAGTTCTAGTTCAGTTCTAGTTCAGTTCTAGTTCTAGTTCTAGTTCAGTTCTAGTTCAGTTCTAGTTCAGTTCTAGTTCAGTTCTAGTTCAGTTCTAGTTCAGTTCTAGTTCAGTTCTAGTTCAGTTCTAGTTCAGTTCTAGTTCAGTTCTAGTTCAGTTCTAGTTCAGTTCTAGTTCAGTTCTAGTTCAGTTCTAGTTCAGTTCTAGTTCAGTTCTAGTTCAGTTCTAGTTCAGTTCTAGTTCAGTTCTAGTTCAGTTCTAGTTCAGTTCTAGTTCAGTTCTAGTTCAGTTCTAGTTCAGTTCTAGTTCAGTTCTAGTTCAGTTCTAGTTCAGTTCTAGTTCAGTTCTAGTTCAGTTCTAGTTCAGTTCTAGTTCAGTTCCAGTTCTTCAGTTCTAGTTCAAGCTCAGCAACAAAAGTTGCTCATATTCTAACATATTTTCTATAGAAAATGAAGATTCGAACAATTTTTCTATAGAGAAAAGTTGTTCTCATTCTGACAACTTTTTAAAAGAAAACGTGGCTCAATTATTAGAATTATAATTGATCATTTAAAACAATAATGAAGTTGGATTGGGATCACAATGTAATAATTAATTTACAAATCATAATGGCGGTATAACAACACATTTATCATTTTCCTAGAACAATTTAAATGTAAAATTTAACAAATTTACTACATAATAAAAACAAAATAAAAATCGATTAACGTCTTGTAATTACAAACAACATGTAAAATTGAATGATCAACATTATTATTTAAATAGATTTCAATAGACCCTTAACTAAATAAAAATATCAAGAAGTAATTAAAAAATATTTTATTATTTGCTTAACACACAGAAAACACATTAATCTTAATTTTATCTATAATTCCCGGCGATTTTTAATGAAACAATTCTTTTCGTGTAAATAGCTTCTTTTATTATTATTATATATTTCTTTCACTTTTATTACATTTTAACATACGAAACCGAGATCGTTTGGTTCCATTATAAAACAGCACACTTTTTTTTGTGTGACAATTTTAATATTTCCATGCTTCCCCTTTTTTCGTTAAGAGACTTTTATATAGGAATCCGTCAATGTGACAGTTTTTATTATCAACATGATTAACACTAATTTTAGCACACAAAATGCCCTTCTATAGACATTACAGTGAAGTAGTCAGGGGGGAGTTAGGACGGCATATTAAATAAAACTAATAATAAGAAATTTTGTTTTTTTATGATTTTTTCGTTTTTTTAATAATACAAATTTCTTTTTCCCCCTCTTTATCATTACAGAGCCAATGCGGGTCACCAACATTTGAAAAAGAACTGCGTCAGCAATTGGAAAAGTAAGTGGTTTATTTTAGAATGAATAAAAAATATTAAGTGTAAAACAGACATTGATAAAAAACAATTTAATTTAACAATTGATTTGTTATTTATAAAATGAAAATAATAATAAAAACAAACTATTAATAACTTCAAGAACATTAATTGAAATAAAATATATAAAAAAAAAAAAAAAAAACATTTGTCGGTCCGTATTCTAAGGATAAATTGTGGTTGAAATCTAAACGTGTTTATCCATTCATTCATTAACATTTTAATGTTAAACGTGACTATTTTCATGTTAAATTGTTTGTGTAATTTAAAACATACAAGGAAAATAGAAGTTTATTTCTTTGAAATTAAATTTTTTTTCTCCCTCTTGTATTAAAGTTTTTTTTTTCATTTTGCTGACAGCCTTGTATTTGATTAACTGCTATTACATGTTTACAGATGTTTGTACACTCAGTCCTATAAAAAAACCTTCTATAGTAGATCATAACATAGCTCAGACAACTGACAAAAGTTTACCATATTCTGAACATTGTTTCTATAGAAGAAGCTGCTCAAAATCGATCAACTTAAAAACTTTTTCAATATTATAACAACTTTCCTATAGAAAAAGATGCATAGATTGTGACAACTTTTCTATAGAAAAGTTT